>NW_007251129.1:630840-741534 GCF_000164805.1 Carlito syrichta | reverse complement strand
ACTGCCCAGGCGGGTCTTGAACCCACGGGCTCAGGCAATCCACTCACCTCAGCCTCCCAAAGGCACAGGATTATAGGCTGAGCCACCGAACCCGGCTTATAAACCTCTTTTCTTTAAAACTACCTGGCTTTGGGTATTCTGTTATAGCAACACAACCCAGAAAAGTCTATCTTGCAAGGGTTTAAGTCTATCTTGTGAGGGTTTTATATCTATTTTCTCCTCCTTTGCTATTTCTTCTGCTCCTTCCTTTGAGGAGACAAAGAACACTCTCCTTTGGAAGCCACTTATTTACAATCCAATGCCTCAAACTCACATCCCATTTACTTTTTAATTAGGTGCTACATCTCAATCACTGTATTTTTTTTCTAAATTTCATATGAATTTGAGATGTTAAAGTACCACCCTGAGTAGGCTTCTCCACATCAGAAGCTTTCTGTACATAAGAGAAGCAAAGCAAAACATAATATATGTGCATCTAAGAGCCCAGAGATCATTTTGAAATCACAGAAAAAGTGTCTTTAGCTAAAGCCACTGAAGGAAAAGTTTCTTCTTCTGTTAATGTATCTTTCAATTCATTCTCAGAGGACATTCCTAGAAGCTGAGGATGAATGGTACTGTAGTTATAACTGCTAAATGACCATTATTTTCTACTTCTGTGGGCATCAAGTACGGATCTTATAAAGACTGAGCCACTAGTCCATAACATATATGTAATTTCAATTACCTGAAGGGCCAGGTATGAATCTTTTAACATACTGACTCATCATGTTATGCTTCAACAAACTGATTGAGACCAAAATGCAAGATCTCCCATGAGGAGGATTACTGTTACATACTCTTAGTGAGCTAGTGCTATTCCTCCTTTCTCATCACTGTCTGCACAAACTTGGTGACTTTTAAAGCCATGGACAGAAAGGTTCCAAGGGAGCTGAACAGGTAGTAATGCTCTTAGCCAGAAATCTATACCCTATGCAAAACTTTTATTTCCCTGACTATATTTTGCTTTAGTTCCTGTTTAGAATATATAAAATTGATACTAGGGGATCTTAAAGTCATGAATATGATGGCACTCTTGATGATATTCCCTAAACATACCTGTGCACTTTAAATATAATATTTTCATTTTAGAACAATATTATGCTATTATTAAAATGATATGAGGGTCCCAAAATAAAATACAGAAGAACTCATACATGAGTCAAGGTAGTTTTATTAGTTCTGGATTAACACTAAGTATCTGTTTAACATAATGCACTGAGGGGGAAAAATATCCAACATGACCTAAAGATGGTCTCATCAAAAGTCTTATTAGTAATGTTATGACACAGAATCTGATGCAAACTTGCTGGTCTTGGAAGGAAGTTTATTGTTGCCCTGAGTAGTTGACCAGAGAAAATATAAATGCTTGTTTCATAAGCATCTATTAATCTACTGGCAAATATGGTTCTAAGACGATATGGCTATCAAGTCTTGAATAAGTGCAACTCTCAAAAGAGAATTATTTTAGTTGCGATATTATGATAATATTCTTCATTGTCGTCACATATTTAGCTTGTGCTATATGCCAGGTTCTGTTCTTATTCAAATAAGTATCCCTATTTTACAACTGAGGAAACTAAGAGTTGAAGTAACTTGTCCAAACACACACAGTTCATAAGTGATTACAGACAAGGGTTGGACCCAGGATATTTGGCTCCAGAGTTCTCCTTCCTCTTTGTAATTGCACTACAATGTCTCTTTCTGCTAAGATTCCAACATATACCAGCAGTAATATAGGAGAGAAATCACCCAAAATTACTATAACATATTGCCACTTTCCTATAATATTCCTGTTTATTGAAAAAAAAAAAAAAAAAAAAACCCCAACATATGAAATGCTGCTATAGCAGATTTCTATTAAAAGATTTCTGGTATAAGTGGTAACCAAAGTTGAATGACAATGGTCCCCACATATATTTGATGGAGTAAAAGAATAAAAGGTAAATATCTATGGGTGATGGACTCTCATTTGAATATGTAACAGCAACATATTGAAGAGCTATTTGGAGGAAATAAGTAAAAAGTTTGATAGCATAATGCGTGTTGCAAGGGTAAGAAGAAAGAAACTTTCATATACTGCTGATAAGAGTCTAAATTTGTACAAAATCTTTAGAGTGCAATTTGACAATATCTATCAGCATTTTTAATGCAATTAACTTTTGACTCAGCAATTCCACATTTAGAGATTTATCCTGTAAACATTCTTGTACTTGTATGCAAAAACTTATAAACAAAAATATACCATTTTCTTACTTTTATAGTAGTAAAAATCTGAGAAAAACCTAAATGCATATCAGTGGGGTGCTGATATAATAAAATATGATACCTTCACAAAATGGAATGGTATGCAACTATTTAAAAGGATACAACAGACCTTTATATTCTTATGTGAAACAGTCCCTAGGATATTTTAAGGAAAAAGAAAAGATGTAGAAGAATGTGTTAACATTTGTGTCAAGAAAAAGTAGGAGGCGAAGAAAGACAAAGAGAAGGAACAAGAGAAGGATGTAATTATAACTGTGCATTGTATACTCATAAACTATGCCTGAAAGAATATACCAAAAAACTTAATTTTGGTTGCCTCTGAGAAAGGGAGTTTGGTGACTAGGATCAGGAGTAGGTTGGAGAGTTTTACTACTTTGCCTCTTTATTTCATGTACAAGTTTTTTTTTGTTTGTTTTTGTTTTTTGCTTTTTTGAGTCAGAGTGTCACTCTGTCACCCAGGCTGGAGTGCAGTGGCATGCTCACAGCCACAGCAGCCTCAACCTGCTGGGCTCAGGCAATCCTTCCACCTCAGCCTTCCAAGTAGCTGGAACTACAGGTGCGCACTACCACGCCTGGCTTATTTATATTTTTGATTTATTGCAGAGACGAAGTCTCATCAAGTTGCCCAGGCTGATCTTGAACCCCCGAGCTCAGGCAATCCTCTCATCTCAGCCTCCCAAAGTGCTGGGATTACAGGCTTGAGCCACAGTGCACAGCCAGGTTGCTTTTTTTTAAACTACTTAAAAATAAAACTAATCTGAATTTATATTTATTAGGAAGAATTTCATGTTTAGGAAGTATCCCATTAATGTACTCACATCTGGCTATTATTGATACTATAAACATACACTTGAAGTGTTCAATATGTTGCAATAAACATGAGATATTCCAAAGAGAAACAAAATTATGCATTATCTTTCAAAATTCAGGTTTTGAGAAAAGTTAGAGTGGAGTAATTTAGTATGAAGATAGAAGTCTCAGGTGTGATGCTCATAGTTTAACAGATAAGACATTCTTATGCATAGGATCTTGCTTCAGTATTTTCCACGTTCACTAAAACTCCAATAAGATGAGTGGCATGGCCAGGCAAAGTGCTGACAGTAATGTTTACTCGACTCTTGGAATGGATACCAAAGAGGGTTCTACAATGTCGTTCCAGAAAGACTTTTAATAGTGAAGAAGTCAGCCGTCTTGGTTGGTTTAAGACAACTATTTACGAGTTAAAGAGATGAGCTAAGCACTTCAGCTCTAGAATTATCAGGTAAACCATATCTAAAGACAAAATGATATATCCTGGTATCATCGAGAGGAAAGACAGAGAAAAAGAAGAAGAAAAACCAAAAGTCTAGTAAAATAAATTGCAGCTCACTAAGCTATACCTAAGTTAACCAAGAACCACCCACATGCTGTTGACATTGCCAAAACTTTGGAAATGGAAACTGCTTAGAAACAAAAGGCATAGAAGCTAAGGGAAAAGGCAAAACCCAGACCCTAGGCAGACATATACAAGAGAATGAATACTCAAGTAAATGCTATTAGCCCTGGGAGATACAACATGCAGATATCATACTATTATAATGTCACTTTTATACATCTTAAGATTGTTGTGCATCTCTCTGATAATTCAAAGACATCAGAAAGTATGGGCAGCAGACAAGATCAACAAAGTTGTTTTCTGACACAAACAACTCCATCATATCACTTGAGTGTCTTAAGGTCAATAAATTTTTGTATGACACTCTATTTCTTTTTTGCTCTGTGTCTCAGAAGAAAAAAAACAACCTTAATTACAGATGAATTAGTAAGGTTTCAAGTTCAAAGTAATTAGTGAAATGGGGGGTATTCCTACATACACCTAAATAATCAGGCGTAGACATAAACTCACAATTCTCATGCCACATAGTCTTTTCTGAAGAAAGATTAAGAAAATACACTACACAGAGGAATTATCTCTGAGATGAGAGAGAGAGATTGAAAAAGAAAGGAAAAGCTGGAATTCATTAATATGTGTTTACTATATTTATTCAAGCTATACCCATATTTAGTTAATATGAATTTACTATGTTCATTCATACTGCACATGACTTACAAGGGACAGAATAAAGGAGGGGCTGGGAAATCATAGGGATGCGGCACAATCAGACAACAAATCATTCTCCACACTTTCATTTGAGCAAACACTGATGAGAAGTTCATACATGTTTTCAGAACTCCATGCTTCTTGGGTTACTGCCAGCCTCATGGAGCCATAGAACAGGTGATTTCCTCCAGAAATTCTCCAGAAAGAAGCCCTGTTTTCTTTAGTAGTGTTCCAGGTCACTCTGGAGTTCAAGACACCATGGTGACTGCCAACTCTTGCAGCTCTTTTGCAATTTAAAGATAAATTCTGAGCTGGGACTTTGCTAAATGTCTTTAAATACATTCCTGTTAGATGAATCAAATACAGCAGTGACCCTGATTCAACCAAAGAGCCTGATTTGCACACTCTCTAATATATGTTTCGTGATAGTAGCTATAGAGAATTTATGTGGTGGTATTCTTGAAGGATTTGGAGAGCAAGGGTAGTAAGATTTAGAATGAGAAATGTATCATACATAGCATGGGGGAAAGATAAATATTTTTTAAAAAATAAGTTAAGATAGGAAAGTAGACAGAAAAGATGGAAAATCTGCTTCTTGGTAGGAGACCCTTGACATGGAAGTAAGCTACAGTTTCTGACAGACAGGGCAGCCAGCAAAGCCAGAAGAAAGAAGACTAGAAGAAAACTGTTTTTGACTTAAGATAGATGATCTCTATCACGGTCAGTTGTTTTCTCTGTATGCTGGGAGATCATCTTTCTTTTTCATGCTCTTCTCTCCATTATACAGTGTCACACAATCCCTTAGCAACAGCCATTTCCCAAACAAACAACATTTTGTGTCAGATGAACAGAAAAAAATATAGTCATTCAGTATTTCACCTGAGTGACTTTTCAGAGGATAAGCATTCTAAAAAAGAATTATGGACAATTTCAGTATATCCCTTCAAGAGAAAAAAAGCAGCTCTGTGTTGAAACTTAAGCAATGGTGCCCTATAACTTCTCTTGAAATGACAGCAGGAGATAAGGCTGAGGGGTGAGAGAAAAAGCCCCTCCCCTCTCAAATCCAAGCTGAAAATATTCTCACAACTAAAAATCAGGTAAGAGCAAGGGTCTACACACCTATTATAGAAGCAGATTGACCTATGAATCCTGACATAGAGCCAATGAGAAGAGAGGTTAAGTCCTAATCACGTGTACCACTTTTCTTTCCAAATTTAGTTGCATCATCCTCTCAACCTTCTCCACTCAAGTGTCAATATCAAAGATGAAATAACGAAGATATACAATAAAAATGAAATGTCTGTGAATTCTTTTTAAGGTGTATGCTTATTTGTATTCTTCTGCATAATATATCACTTTAATTTCAGTTTGGACTTTTAATCCAAATCAACATTTTCTGACTCTACATAACACTAGATAAACACTTTTACACTAAAGGTCTTAGACTAGTTTAAAGGACCTATGTATTTGTCTGGTCAACCACTGCTAAGCCATGGGCATTCTTTCCGTACTTTGTGATCAAAACTGGGAACATATCTTTGCTGACGTCTACTCTTCTCAGCGCTATTTTTGATGGTTACGAAGGTTATGAATGGAAAGTATTTTATCAGGTTTAGAAAACCTGCTGTCATCTGTGTCACTGGCTTCCCAGAAGAGAAAATCATGGAACCTATCATATGATGACTTGTCATGGTTGGTCATACACAATATATAGAATTGACTCATGTATTTCTCATATGAAATATGTGAAGAAGTGTGGATACAGCAATAAATGCAAGTCCTGATATCCTGATTAAATAACTTCCTCAGTTCTTGTCTGAAGCTAGAAGATGCTAGATACAGCCTTAGATATGAGACATTTCATCTTTATGCAATGTTCTCATCTTATTTCCCTCTGGAAACCAATGCAAAAGGAGAGGAAAAAGTTTTCCATTGGAATGCCATAAGTTTTTTTTTTTGGAGAATCCAGACACAAATGACTGCATATCAATATGATTCCATGTATATGAAATATCCAGAACAGAAAAATTTATTGGTGCAAAACATATCAGTAGCTGCCTAGGGCCAAGGGCAGGAGGAAGGATTACCTGCAAATGGACAGAAGGGGAATTTGAAAAGTGATAGAAATGTTCCAAAATATGAGAGTAGTGATGTTTGGACAACTCTATAAATTTAATTAAAGTCATTCAATTCCAGATTTATGATGGGTGAATTTAGTGGTAAGGACATTATACCTCAATGAAGTTGCTTTAAGAAACAAAGACAGAACACTCTTAAGCTTTGGAGAAAAAGGATGTTTCAATTAGGCTTTTAATGATCCAAATATCATGGTATATGTCTGGCTAATGAGCAATGTTTAAACACAGCAAAATAGGACATTGCTTAAAATAACTGAAATTGATGCCAAGACAAGCATAAAGCACTCTGTTTACTAAGTGGTTGTTTACAAAGATTTTTAAAATTTCTTCTTTTCTGTTAATTTAGATGAAATATTTGTCCCCCCAAAGCAGAATTGGGCTTTATTAGTTTGTCAGCCCCCAAAAAAGATTAAGGTAGAACTTGTAAAAGACTTAATAGGATGGAATAAACAAGTACATGAAATGGAAAAGGTGGATTATTTCCTTTTTGTTCCTACAGAAAGATCCTAGCAAGAAAAGAACTAAAAATGAAAATGATGTAATCACAAGGTAAATTCCATGTGCTTGATATTCAACTAATCCAATTTTCTCTTCCTGGGTGCACTGGAAGATTGCAGCTCCCAGCTTCCTTTGCATTTAGGATGGAGTCAAGTCTGGCAAATATGGGCAGAAGTGAAGTGACACATGTCACTCCTAGGTGGGGCAATAAAACATACTGCACAACCACCCAAGCATGTGCATTCTGTCTCTCTCTCTCTCTCTCTCTCTCTCTCTCTCTCTCTCTCTCTCTCTCTCTCCCTCTCTTAATCTTTCTTCCCTATGGACACAGCTGGGAATGAAGAATTCCAAGGTGGTAGACCCAATATCCTTTTGAAGAGAGCTGTCCAGGAAAGCTGCCCAATTATCATTAAAACTTGCCTGAACAAGAAATAAACCTTTCTTTTGTTGAGCCATTACAATGCTGGGATTTCCTGTTATAGTCGTTAGTGTTGATTAGCCTATTATTAATTAATATTAACTAGTATAATATACTGTCACACTCAAAGCATACTTCTTCCCTTTTCTCTTTTCACCAACTAGGCCTATTCTTTCCCTCGTGCCTCTCCTTCCTATCTCTCTTCACATTCTCCTTCCTCGTTGACTCTAGTTCATGCACATTTCTGAGACAGGGGAAGAAATGCCTGTATTTCATTAGGACCATTCTTCAAGAACTAGAGTGTTTGAATGGGATAAAGTGAAAATAATGACCTGCAATTCTTCCTTCCAGAGTGTGTCTCAAGTCTTTGGTTAAAATATTGTATGATCACCAAGAGTAGCACTTTGTCCACCCTTCTAAAAATCCCCAACAGTGATAAATGCCAGGAAAGAAATGTCAGAGTTGGCAGTCACATCTGGGTCAAGAACTTTGCTATTAATATCTGAAGCTTTTGGTAGTGGAGAAGTGCATGCTGGTTGTGCTAAAGCTTTTTTTCACTCTGAGGGTTATTTCCCAAAGATAACAAATTACCATTTCAATCTGTTTTCAATTATTTCATTATCCATGTGCCCTTTCCTCCTTTTCTGCATACAGAGGACAGAAGAGAGGACCTGCCCCCATTCAGAAGTCACACCCGAGGCACATTCAGCCCTGGACCTCACCCAGGCCCCATCTCATCAGCCCCAGTTCCCCCCAACTCCACTGTCAAAATAAAAATTCAAATAAAAAACAGCTCATAAAACAGTAAACAAAATAAAGTCAGTTTTTCTTTTCTTTTTTAAAGAACAAAATGAAACTTGAGGGAAAACTTACTGGAGTTACAGTTTATCCTGATACAGTCTAGATGGGGAAAAATAAATGAAAGATGAAATTGCATCCTTCAAGGTAACAGCTGCAGACATCCAAAAACAATCAGTCCACCCTTCCGGGGACAGACACACGCAAGAAATGTGGCCATTTTATATATATACAATATGCACAAGTTTAAGGGTGGGTGTATATGTACAGTATATTGTTTAATAAAGTTGGATACATATATATATACACACACACACATATATATATATATACACATATGTATAGAGTTATATACTGGTATACATATATATCCACAATAGACACCAAGCATCTAATTTTTTCAAAAAGCCTATTCATTAACATAAAGTGTTTCAAACCTGAACTTTAAAATATTAATTTTGTTAAACTTGGAAAATTCGGCAAAATTCCCCCACCAAATGCAGGTTAAATTCTATTTCTTCCTACAGTTAATTTTCTTAAAATTTGTCTTTAAAAGTAGCATTAACACAATTTTTGTATTGATATTCCAAAGATATATCACCAGTCTGACACATTGGACCTTTTTTTTTTTTTTTTTAATCAGCCATGTGGCTTCTCAGTGCAGTATTTAACCCTTTCTCTTTTTCTAAAAACAAACTCCCTCCACCCTCTCCTAGGTCAGGCCCCAAATGCTATAGAAATTTGCATAGTCAGACTTGCCATCATCCTTAGAGGTAAGGAAAGGGTTAACACCACCTGGTCATTTCCTGTCATAAAATGGCCACTTGCAAACAACTAACCGCAAAAACACCCATCCCAGATTTTAGAGAGGTGGGGTCAGGTATAGGGTCAAAGGAGTTATATGATGGTACCACAGTGGATTGGGTTCTCTAAGGGCTACTGCGTCAAAGGTCCCAGACCAGCCCACTCACGAAATCCATCTTCGTCTTCCTGCCTGAATGCCCAGACTGAATCAAGCGCCTACAACATTCAGGAGAAGGCGAGACAGGTACGTGCGGGGGAGGTCCCAGCACCTTTGACATCCTGCCTATTTCACTCTGTGATTCTACATCTTGAGGAGAGAAAACTCCTTGGTTTTGTTTTATTTTTAAATGGGTTTTATCATTTTAAGATGGGAGACAGAAGAAAGGAGTAGCTAATTGTCCAGTGCTGGTCACTGGACAAGGTATTCCATGCCAGAGATCACAGTATCTATCACTGTATTAATCTCTGTTCGAGAGTCATAGTCAACACAGAAGTCCTTGAGTAGAAGGGAACTGGGCAGAAATGATTTGAGATATGTCTCAGGTTCATTGTTACCAAGCTGCCCATTTGATCCTAAGGTTGGTTTATGATGGTGGGAATTCCAATAAGAATTTGTTTAACGTCAGATATTAAAAGGTAGAGATCAAATGATGTTTTTTAAAGAAAGAAAAGTAGAGGAAAATATATATTTTCAAACTGTGCTCTTCTTCTTAAGGTTGACCCAATAGTTTTTACAAAACTATTTGAATTTCTCAGAGTAAACCATTTTAAGCGAGTGAGTGAAAAAGGAATGACTGGCAACCAACAGGGCAGAAGGAAATTATGTGAAATCTGGACAGGAGCAATTTATAACACCCAATTATTCTGAGGAAGGAGGAAGAGCACTTATTTGTTCACCAGAAGAACATCTCTTGAGAAAAATCTGGGTTTGGTTTCGTGCGGTTAGGTTTGTCATGTGTCGTCAACCGCAACAGAAAAGTGGGAGCAAACAGCCCTGGAGCAACTGGTACGATCACCAGACAGAGGAGGCCATGCCCCTGGTGAGGACTGAGAGAAGGGAGGGTGGGGAGGGAGGAGGGGGTAGAAGCTTCACCTATTGGCTGCACCTATCATCACCCAAAGCTGGAGAAGTGTCCCTTCCTGACAAGTTAACCAAGAGGAAACAAGTGCATGTGCATGCTTAAGAGAAAGGGAAAGAGTGGGGCTAAAGCAACAGTCTAAGAACTGCAGGCAACATCTGGTTTTCTTCCCTGGCTTCTGTGCAGCTGAGTTTATTATTAGACAAGAAACCAGCCTAGGGAGATGTGCCGGGTTGGGCTCTTCCTTCTGGGCCATCCAAAAGGTTCTATGTGAATTAAATGGTGTTTTTAACCAATGTGAAGACTTGGGGCTTTCAAGATGGCAGACCATTTGTTTACTTTAAGTCAAGATGTGGAAAACATTTTGTTACTTTACCTAAAGAACAAGTGGTATGAGGAGAAAAATTACCCCAGTCACTTCTTCATAGGCTCTGAGTAGGTAGGTAGTCTTGTTAGAAAGGATTTACATTTTCAAATTTTAAAAAAATGGACCAGGGTAATTATTTGAGAAGGTAGATATCTTTGGCAGCAGCCAAAGTTCTCTCTTTGCTTGAAAAAATTCTGCCCAAATCTTGGCATGTCTTTTGAGTTGTCTGTTTTAATTTTTTTTACTTTAGCAAATAAGGAGAAATTATTATTTTCTATATTGGTGAGTATTGGGTTGAGCATGGAAGAGGTACATGTATCTAAGTGTTGTGGGTTTTCAATAATATATACAGTAAAGAATAGTCAGCAAATTCATTTTTCCAGAGAAAGAACATGTGGAGAATTCAAATGCAATTAACTAAACTGCATGATACTCCCTCAGAGTTTCTACCATTGAAGAAGGGATCCCAACACTCTGCCAAGGATCTTAAAGGCTTGACCCAAATCAACTGACTTTTCTCCAGCATGGCTCAATTCAAACTGGGTACTAAGGAAAATGGAGATTCCCTTGGTGCATCTTTCAAAGGTGATTATCATGAAAGCAGTTAGAAGTCATTAAGACTGACACATCATTGATCCACACTGCTGATCTGTAAAGGAAACAGATAACCCCTGCTGATCTAACAGTTTAGAGATATGACTTCTAGCCCCAGTCTGCTACTGACTTTTTATATAAGCTTTGAAAAGTCATATACTTTGTTTTACATCTGTAAAAATAAGCATAAAAACGCTTTCTTGATTTATCTCACAAAATTACCATGAGATTAAAATATGGCAAAGTCTTTTAAATCTTTACATATATAGCAATAATAAAATGTTATTATATCTTGTAATTCTGAAGGATCAAAATATGGCTGGTCAATAACCAACTTCACAACTTTTTAAAATGTGCTATGTTGTAGGATATTTCTCACACCTTCTATCATCACATATGGCTCTCTGCAAAAAACAAAGCCATTGGAAAACCCTAGTCTCCTTGACATTTAGAAGATATGTAACATCAGAGAAATATATACTAAGCTTTTATAACATTAGCTTATGTGTGTGACCAGTTTGAAATGAACTAGAATATCATGTGTGCATATGCTAGAAAAAAGGCATAACTGAAACAGAGTGAGAGAACAAAGTAACTGTTGGATGTCAATATTGGTGGAGTGCACATGAAGGCAGGCCCTGCCTGCAGATGTTTTCTCTTATAACCAGGAAAAAAATGAAATATAATTTCATGGCAAAGAGAAAGAAAACATTTATGAAGGAGTATATTTGGGGGAAGGGGTAGAGGCAAAACCTTTGAACTTTGAACAAAGCATGGATACAAAGAGTTGCATATATACAATAAGCTCAAGAAATTTAAGTTCAGTTATCCATATCAGGTTTGAGAGACAGTTAAGTAAATCAAAACTGTAATTGTGGTGAGCCATATTTTTCAGAGTAAAAAGAAACAACTTTTGCATCTGGAGAAGCACAGTGCTTTCTTTGGAGGTCTAACCCTTTTGCCTAAAATGATTCAGCTCAGCAGGAGCTAGATAGATGATGTGCCAAAAGGAGCCACGAGACAAAAGTAAGGTTCATTTGAAAAGCACATCTTCCAGATTTTAACCAGAGCTTAAAATACAAAAATAGTGTTTCAAGGAATAAACATGGGATCTGTCACTATCTTGGGGTGCATGTGTGTGTAGGTGGGTGAGAGAAAGAAAAAGAGGCAGAGAGAAAGACAGAGAGCATGAGAGAGCGAGGGCGAGAGAGAACAAGAATCTGTCCATCTATGATCATCCCTTTTATCCCTCTCCCTCACTCCAGTTTTTCCTTCTGAGATGTAAGACCTGTTACAGATGACATCTTCATCTTTACAAAACAACATCTAATAGGGGAAAAAAATCTGTTTAAAGACATAGTGTGTACTCCCTCAGGCTCCAATGGGGACTGAATCATCCTCATTCGTATGTTTCTCTCTTAAACTTTGAAATAGATCCAGAGATTAAAATGGTCTTATCTTCTTTTTTAGTGAACTAGTTAGGGAATTGTGTGGGGTGTTTTTTTGTTTTTTGGTTTTTTTAATTCCTCTGTTGTTTTTGTGAGGAGTAGACAATAGCTACTGGTTGTTGGTTTTAGACAATAGGCTCTTATACTAGTTTAAGGTAGGGAGGATGGTGGAGGGAGGGAAGGTGGAAGGGACAGGGGTATGCCAGTCCCTGTAGGTTGCTCAGTACTCTCTGTTCTCAAGGCTGTTTGCTATGCGGGCCGCAGGCTTTGGGCCTTTGAAGGGTTGAATACCATCTTTTGATTTACCATGGTTGATGGTGGGGAGAACTGAAAACTGAAGAACACAAAAAAAGACCCAGCAGAAGAGAAAAACAAAACCTAAAACAACCAAACACACACATACACACAAAAAAGAATAACCAAGAGACACATCGACAACAGAAATCAAATGAGACTGGACAAGAGAAAGGGCATAGTGTTGTAAAAGCTGCAAACTAGAAGAAAAAAAAAGACATAACTAAATAAGCCACTCTCAAAACAGTCCTCTGTGCCCTAAATATTTTAGGATTATGGTGCAGACATTTTCCAAGTGTGACCAGTTGACTTGACACTGGATCAGATGGGTATGGATTCAAAATCCCACCTTTCCACTGGGACACCTAGGGCTACATATAATTTGCATCTGGTAGACTTGTCTGTCATGTCTTCTCCATGCTTCTGACAAGCCATTCCACCGGAATCTTTATAGAGGATTATTGTGTCCAAATGTATTCTACATACCCAAATAAATCCATTAGCTTAGAAAGTTTGGACTCAGTTGTATCAATAATCCTATCAACTCTGGGCATTGACTTTCTACTGCAGAGAAGCAGCAGAAATAAAGGTTGTTTTCTTTCTCTTTCCAAAAACCAAGAAGCCCCCATTCTCCATAGAAGATCAATTAGAGTCCAGTAAAGAAGGTCAACAGCAGAAGTGAGTATGAGGCCATAAGAGAGAACACTTCCAATGTATCTGGTATAGGCAATTACAGTGAAAGAATAGACACTGTTCCAATAAAACGACAAATTTGAAAATTGTCATAGCTTTTCAATTCTAAGGTAAAATGTGTATGTATAAGTGAGAAAAGGGGAGCAGTTGGTGAGGCAAGCATTTTTGCACAAAGCAATGCTAAGTAAAGGTAAAGAATGACAGGAAGAAAAATGGGTACTTATGCCAGAAGTCACATTTTCCTTCCACATGTCAGAGACTCTAAACTTAGGGGATTAGTTTTCCAGTGGGACAACATAAACATTTTGATTTATTCTCTTACTAGGAGGAAGGGCAAGGAGATATCAGCATTATCAAGGCCACCAAAATCCCCCATTTGAACAGTCATTGAGGCACTAGAAAAAATGCACTTGTCAGTCTACTCACATACTCTAGTTCTTTATAATCCCACACTTCCATTTTGCCTCCACTTCCTGTTTGTCCCTGCCCTCAGCTTTGACTGTTTTGAGTGGTGACTGAGGTGCTGGACTCAATGGGAATATGATTGATCAAAAGATGGACCAAAGTAGCGTGTTTTACACAAAGCTAAACAATTCCAAAAAAACCAAGAAAGGAAACTTAGAAAACAAATAATCTAGTAAAGAAATCACCACTGTCAGAAACCAGAAATTGACATCAAAACCTCATGCAGAAACAAGAAGAACATGTTTGTTGTTGTTGGGTTTTATCCTTGATCTATTAAACAAGAGGTGAGCAGCTAACTTTCAAGAAACAAACAAAGAATTCGATCAAACCAATGAAAATCAGAAAAGAAAGGGAAGACAAGCCCAGAGTGGCAGAGGGTACTTCATACGATACCTAAGTTAACCATGAGCTTGACTCGCCCCCCATCGAGCTCCAGACGTAGGGTGTCGGCAGAGTCCCTGGAGGTAGTAGCCACCAGCAGCCCATAAGCCCGCTGGGACATGAAGCGGAAGGACACATCCTCTGCCTCAGTGTGCATGACCATAGGCATGATGATCTTCATGTACATGCTGCCATCATAGCTCAGGATAGACGCCTCTGCCAAAAAAAAGAACGGAGGGGGTCATTAGGATGAAAGATATTAGAGATGCCAAATATCCCATTGCTTTCAGGCTTAGTAGAGAGGGCATCCCATCTGTAGCCTGGTGACTTGTGTTCGTTCAACCCCCATAGTCATTTAATCCTTTTGGACTTTGTGACTTTGGACTGACCACCTAAACTCATTTGTAAAGGACATATTGTAGCACTGGAACCTATCTGATAATGCTCACAGACTTGTCAAGGGTACCAAATTAGATAATGGATGTGAGGATATTTAGCAAAAGTGAAAATGTTTCCACAGACAATAGTATTTGCAATTCTGTATGTGATAAATAAAATACAAGTACACAAATCTTAGAATCTTTGTATTTCATAAGAAATAGGAGCGCAGCAGTTTATAAACAACACACAGACAAATAGATGTCTGCCAGAAAGCTTCTAGAAGAAGGAAAAAGCAGCAGCACAGCCTGTCATCATAACATCCCCAGTGGCCAGACACTGTGAAAGTTTACTTAGCCCTTTCAAAGACTGATAGAACCACGGCTAGAAAACAACGACAAAATGTTCATGATACCACTGAAAACCTCATTTTATTTTTATTCAAAAAAGGAAGGGAAAAAAGTCTTTATTTGGGCAACGCCCTCGGGTCCCCTCCCACTATGCAAGCTTTTCTGTCCTCTCAATAAATCCTGCTTTCTAAAAAAAGAAAAGAAAAGAAAAAGAAAAATATCTTTATTTGATACTTTCCTCTGCCTAAACACTTTGGCAAGGAGCTCCCCACCCTGCCATGTTATTTCATTTAATGCTACAATGCATGTCTATTATTCCTACTTTCAAACAAGAAAACCAAGGCTCTTAGAGGGGATATTATCATCCCAAAGTCACACAACCTGGATTTTGACCCAGCATATTCTATACCAAGTCCAGCAACTGTTTTTGCAATACTATGATGCTCAACATGTAAATTTGTTAATCATTCATTGGGCAAATATTTTCTGAAAACACAGGAAGAGAATATCATCCATATTCCTATGAAGCCAACCTGTCACTGTGTTCAGTATCTGGCACTGAGTGGGTCTTCATTAAATATTTGCTGATGTCAAGTATTTGCTACCTCCTAGCACTGTGGAGAATACAAACAGGAAACAGACAAGGTTCCTATTTGTAGGCAGACACAGCATGCACAAACAACTGTACTAGAACATTAAAATGGTTGAACAACACAGGAAAAATATACAGAGTCAGTGGCATTCAGAGGAGAGAGGCTGAGAAATGCAGGTGAGTAAGGTAGGCTGTGGAGAGTTTGAGCTGGTCCTGGTAGTGGGTGGGGTTTCTAATGAAAGAAGTGATGGCGCCAGAAGTGACAGATAGATCAGATAACATCTCAATAGACATAAAGGAAAGAAAGAAGGGAATGCTCAGACAATAACGAACTATTCGGTTTTATAGAGGATCAGACATATGTTTTGGGAAAGAGATATAAAGGTTGTTTGAGATTAGAATAAAATCAAGGACCTTGGGCAGAGGCTGCAAAGTAAGCGAATGATCTTAGATTACAAGGTACTCTGGTACATTTCTTTGTCCTTACTGGGTGTCAGACACTACTCCAGGTTTTAAGGACATAACAGCGAACAAAAGAAACCAACATCCCTGCCCTCATATACAAAAGGAATTAAATCAGGGAAGAACAAGATACAAGCAGACTACATGTAGGGGTCTCAAAATACTCTGTCATCATCATACCCCAGCCTATTTGCATAACATACAAAAGATCCATGAAAAGTAATATAAACACACCCTCTTAATATTCTTGGAAAGTAACCATCTCCAAGATAAAACCCATGACACACTGATAACTGGATATTACAATCTGCAAACACTAAGTGGATCGCAGATAAAAGTGTAACAGGTGCAGACACCATCACAGTAAAAGACATACTATGAAGATCTGTTCTTAGATAGGAAACATAATCTAAATTTAACACATGCTCCAGATGTGAAAGAAATCCATATGTGAGAGAAATCTCCTGGAAGAGCAGAATCAAAAGATCAATAACGAAAGCCAAAATTTATTGAGCACTTAGTATTTGCCTGGTGCTTTCTAGAACTTCGTAAGCATGGAGAAGTCATTTAATCTTCAACATGAGAAAGACAATATTATATTTTCTAAATACCAGGTCACATGGCTAATAAATGGAAGAGCTGAGAAAGCAGCTCTTAAAAGCAGGCAGACTGATTTTTCTCATTTGTATACTTAACAATTCTGCCATATTATATTTGTATACTTAACAATTCTGCCATGTTATCAGAGAGCTATACCAGAAGCACACTCATGTTTCCAAGTGTCAAAGCATGTCTATAGTGCTTCCTGGCAGAGTGTAATGTTCTTGTGCATTTGTATTAATATGCACACACACACACACACACACCATTAAAGTCATATACTTTTTATAAATATACAAAATTACATACACAGAAATAATACATGTATTTCTAAACAATATATTGCTCTATGGATGTGCAATGCTCTGTATGTTTGTGCAATTATATACACAACTAATCATCGGTATGCACCTTCTCCTATATACAAACATACCTCTCTTTATTAGGATATTAAGTAAGCCATAAAATGGTTGCTTTGATGTACTCAACTTCAATACATTCCAAAATTAATGGCTACTTTTGTCCCTCTGGATAAGTGCAATGCCAAAAAATACATATAAATGAGTGCCTCTTTATATTAATATTGCTAGTATCAGAGAATAAATATCAGGTGAGTATGTAGCTAAACAATTATACCAAAAAACGTATATATCTCAATGTATATCTTTATGTGCTTCTCTGTGTGTCCTATTATTAACTTAACATTTTTAAGGGAAGGATCATGAAGCAGAAAATTTAATACAGAAATAAACTGAAACAAAATCTGTTACGTGGATTTATATTAATTTGCTTAAAAGATCCAAACACAAGGTATGCTGTGAATAGAATATTAATTTTAGGGAGAAAATAAACCTAATAAGGAAAAGTTAATCAGTCTGAAATCTATCAGATTCTTGAGTGTTGAGAAACTGCATCATGGGATGGCCACATGATGTTACTTTAAATAGTTCCCCTATCTCCTTCCTCTTTTTCTCCTTTGCTATTATACTATATTTTGTCATAGGTGAATAGTTTCAAGGACACTATCTTAATTAATTTAATAATTATAACTATATTTTGATGCTTCTTTCTTACTGGTTGCTCTAGGACTTATAATACACACTTAATTTACCTGAATCTACTTCATTTTTATACTAACTTAACTCCAGCAAAATATGGAAACTTTACTTTTACATAACTCTCTTCTCCTTATTTTATGCTATTATTCATATTATGTCTGCATATATTACAAATTTGACAATATATTGCTTTAAGGATTGATTTATAAAAACTTTTCTTTTTTGAGAAACTAAGAGAAGGAACTCAAATATATTTATAAAATGGTTTTAATTAAGCTTTTTATTTACAATCTATGACTCTCTTCATTTCTTCCTGTGAATTTAATCACCATCTGTGTCATTTTCTTTTTCCAATATAACTTCGTTCATTTGTGTTTTATTATCAAATATATCATGTTCCTATATGTTATAGGCACAATACAATTTTCTAGATATTGTTTTATGTAATTGCTTTTAAAATCAGTTAAAAAAATGTGTAATTATACTGTCTTTTATCATTACGTACATAATTACCTTTACTGAAATGCTTGTTTTTTTTGTTTTGTTTTTGTTTTTGTTTTTGTTTTTTGGTTGGAGTCTCACTCCATCACCCAGACTGAAGTGCAGTGGCATGCTCACGGCCACCCCAGTGTCAACCTGCTGGGCTCAGGCCATCCTTCCACCTTAGCCTTCCAAACTTTTTTTTATCATGTAAATTCAAATTACTGTCTGCTTTTAATTCCTTACAGCATGAAGAAGGCTTTTTTAGTAGTTCTTATAAGGTGAATAAGCTAGTAATGAATTCGCTGTTTGTATTTCTCTGGGAATGTCTTTATTTCACTTTCATTTCTGAAGGACAGAATTGTTGGATATGAGATTCTGAATTGAAAGTTATTTTTCTTTCAGACCTTTGAGTGCATCCCACTGCCTTTGGCTTCCATTATTTCTGAAATGATGTCAGCTGTTAATCTTATTGGAGTTTCCTTGTATATGTTGAATCATTTTTTTCCACTTGCTGTTTTCAAGATTTTCTCTTTAGCTTTGCTTTCATAATTTGTATTATAATGAGACTGGATGTGGATCTCTTTGCATTTATCCAGCATAGAATCTTGAATGGGTAGATTAGTGTTTTTCATCAAATTTGGGAATTGTCAACTATAATTCTTGAATATTTTTTCAGTCATTTTCTCTCTCTCTCTCTTTTGGTTACATATTACACATATGTCAATATACTTAATGATGTCCCACATTTCTCTGAGACTTTGTTCATTTGTCTCTGTTGTATTTTATTTATTTTATTCAGATTGAATAATCTCTATTTATCCATCTTCAAGTTTGCTGATTCTTTTTTCTGCCAACTCTCATCCACTTTTGAGTCTCTCTAGTAAAATTGTTATTTAGGTTATTATACTTTTCAACTCCAGAACTTTCATTTGAAGATAGATAAATATCTGCCTATGTATAATTTATTTATTAATATCCTTTGATACATTATTATCTCATTTTAAAA
This sequence comes from Carlito syrichta, assembly GCF_000164805.1. Classification (NCBI taxonomy): domain Eukaryota; kingdom Metazoa; phylum Chordata; class Mammalia; order Primates; family Tarsiidae; genus Carlito; species Carlito syrichta. The sequence continues at coordinate 722,244 of NW_007251129.1, read as the reverse complement.
ATTATTGAGCACTGCACTCCAGCCTGGGTGACAGACTGAGACTCTGACTCAAAAAAATTATTGAAGCATAGTTTTCCTTAGCTCTTGAAACACATTTATAGTAGCTACTTTGTAGTCTTTGTTAAATCTGATATCATAAATTTCATGTATGGGCAACCTCAAAGGCAGTTTCTATTGCCTGCATTTATTCCTATGAGTGGTTTGTACTTCCTGTTTTTGCTTATCTCATACATTTTTGTTGAAAACTGCACATTTTAGATAATATATTATAGCAAATCTGGATACTGACCCTACCATCATGAGGCCTATTTTTTGTGGCTTGTTTGTACATGTTTTTATTTATATAGTAACTTGATTGAGATAATTCTGTGACTTGTATTTCCTCAGCAGTGTGGAGGCTATAATGATCCTGCTTAGATAATTTCCCCTGTTTTTTTTATCTTTTGGCCTGTCTTCCTAGGTGTTGCCCCTGGATCAGTATAAGCTACAATTGGTAAAATATTGCATTTAAGCCCTCTTAAACAGTTAGATTTTTACTTTTTATCTTTTGGAGACGTGTGACTTAGAGACTGCTTTTAGGGAGTTTGTGATTTTGCCTCATTTCAGCCAAGGACTAATACTATGGAGATTGCACCTTCTGTCCCTCTTGAGCAGGCTCAACCTTGTGAATAAGCACAATATTCCAGACCACCAAGGATGAATGGCTTTATTTATTTTTAAGTCTTGTTTCCTAGGGGTAGCACCAGGGTCAGGGTAGTTTATTGTTCAGTAAAAGTTTGCTGAGAAGTCATGCATAAGCCCATTGAACCAAGAAGACTCTTCCCAGTTTGATGGATCTGTGTATGACTTGAGAATGCTTTCAGACTAGCTCTACATATTGCCAAGTGTATCCCAGTCATCTTTCCAGATCTTCTGGGATAAGTGTAATCTTCAGCGGGCCCTCCATGGTCTTTTCTTTCCTTAATTCTTTCTACTAAACTTCTGGCTACTTTCCATTTTGCTCATTGCTACTGGTATCATAGAGGGACCTGCTCCCTCTGAATTGCTTGCCACCAAGATCTCTGTTGTTTAAAAGCGAAAACAAACACTTTGCCATAAACTTCTCTAACTTCTGTTCTTGATAGTCAATGGCTTCAGGTAGAGTGTAAAACTCTCCATCTTTATAGACTACATCTACACCTAGGCAGCACTTTTCTGCTATCGCACCCCAGCTGGTTGAGAAACAGTGATCCACTTATTCCCACATGAAACTCCCATTGATTGAGTGGGCACTAAAGGAAGATGGTAGACTCTGTTCTTTTCAGCATGAAACCTTTGCTGAATAAGCTGAGCCAAGGATAATTGAAGTTCTAGTATTACTGGCCTGCCACAACTGGGATAGAGCTTCTGCCCTGTGTATGGGGTCTGGATGGAAGAAGCAAGTCCATGTTCTTGACTGTGCCTATGCAGAATAATACTTCTGCAACATGGAGCTGGGGAGATTGAGAGGCCCCAGCAGCATTCTCCTTCTGGGGTAAAACTGAAGCTCTAAACTGGCTGCTGAGGGAGCTGTTTTCTTCTTGGCCACATCCACCTGAAATAAGCTTCCACAACAAGAAGCAGGGTTAAGGTAGGAGATGCAAGCAGGTTGTGGTTTAAATGTCACCAGCTCTCACTTTTCTTACTGATATTTAGCAGATCTCTTGAACAAATATTTCTCTATTTGTTGCATGTCCTTAGCACGATTTTCAGAGATTTTAAATATGTATGTGTTTCAATAGTTTTCACCAGCTAAATGGTTGTTTTTCAGGAAAGAAGGTCTTATGAGCTTTCTGCTTAGCTATCCTATAGTCCTTCTATTTTTGACTATTACAAATGTTTCACATACCTTTCTCCATAAAAAGTTTTGTACTCCTAAATGGTGTATATTTTTATTTGTCATAATAGCTAATTTCTGTTTCTAAATGGGTAAAAACATATATTGCTTAATCATTGAGACACTTAAAAACATTTTTAGCACTGAGATTTTTCTGGCTGTTTATCTATTGTTTGATTTTTTTCAATTTCAGTTATCAATAGCTTCTCTCTAAGTTTCTATTTTCTGACCAGGAAGCAGGAAAGTTACCAGACTATTGGCATTCAGAGGTTCCCTCAAATAAAGAATGGAGTGGTCGGGAAGATGGTGGCCAAGCCAGTCAGACTATGAAAGTCCCCGTGTGAGTGAGTGAGTTTATGGAAAATTTTGTGTATGTGCTGGTAAGTGAACTAGTGTGGAGAGACTGACGGAGTGAGGGCTAGGGCCAAGGCTCTCCTGGTGCAGTGCCTGGTACCACAGCTGCTCGGCTTGGACCCTAGCAATTCCCAGGATGCAGAAGCTGAGCGCCATTTTCTCTTTCTTTCTTTTTTTTCTTTTTTTAAATGAACAAACACTCCCTGGTAAGAAAATGCTAGGAGAGACTGTGTAAGTGGGAGCTCATGAGCAAGTGACCGGGCCACTGGTGCAGCAGCTGGTGGTGCAGCTTCTCTGCTTCATCCCGGGTTCTTCCCAGGTTACAGAAGCGGAGCGCCATTATTTTTTTTTAAATGGACAAAAACGGTGGGGAGAAAATATCGTCCCAGGCTCTTCCTCACTGGTGCAGCAGGAGAGAGACTGCCAGTTCCTGGCTTTGCCTCACCACTTCAGCACCTGGTAAGGGACTGGCAGAAGGGGCTGCGGAGAAAGTCCAGAAGCAAAGTCGCATGGAAGAGGACACGAGAGGCACCCCACCACCATCTTGAAGGCGGGGCAGGAATGTGCTCTGACTCACTCACCACGGAGGAACAGACCTGATCTTTGTGACTGGCAGATCAACTACTCAGGGATTGATCATGACCCAGAAGGAATATCCTGAAAGCACAAACTTTGAAGGGACTTGACGAGTGCTGAGTTCCAGGAGCCCCATCCCTTACTCTGATCTAGCTGCAGGACAAAGGGTGTGGCCAGTAAAGGATGAGGAAGAACTCCAAAGAGATCAGTGTTGAGTCTGGGGCTGACCCAAAGCCTCTCCTCCCCAGCAATCCTCTGAACATCAGACCCACACAACTGGGCCACAACTGAGAGGGACAAACCCAGGCAGAGCCTGGACATGAGTCACAATGGGAGAACTCCATTCCAGGATAGGCCTGGCTGGGGCACCCCCCCACCACACACACCAGTACATACCTGGGGAAGAGACAATCTTGTACCTCCCCACCAGAGGAGATCTCTCTGACCAGACAAGAGTGGGAGGGGAGGACTGCAGCCCCACCCACGTCCACTGCCTCTCCTCCTTCCCTGCTTCAGATACTGAAGAGAGTGAAACAGGTGGCTCTGCAGGAGACACCTGATTAGAGGAAAAATTACAGAGCCTGTCACAAGAGGGCAAGTCTTTTTTTAATTAAAAAAAAATTTTTTTTTTAACTTTTTGACTGTTTGTTAGTTTATCGTTTTTAAAATATTTTTACTTTGTGCATGAATGTGTATGTGCGGGTTTGGTCGGCTCCCCCTCGAATATTTTTTCTCTTTTCTTTTTCTGTTTCTTTCTTCTTTTATTTGTCATTTTCTGTTTATGTGTGTATGTGAATGACTGAGTATTCATCTTTCAATTTTGTTGCTGTTGTTGGTTTGTTTTTGCTCTTTTGTTCTTCTGGGGTTTTTCATTTTCATTTTTTATTTTTTTTAATTTATTTATTTATTTATTTTGAGTTGAAGTCTCACTCAGTCACCCAGACTGGAGTGCAGTGGCCACTCGTGGCCACCGCAGCCTCGACCTGCTGGGCTCCGGCTATCCTTCTGCCTCAGCGTTCCGAGTAGCCAGAATTATAGGTGCGCGCTACCACACCTGGCTCATTTTTTGATATGTTGTAGAGATGAGGTCTCACCAAGTTGCCCAGGTGGGTCTTGAACCCGCGGGGTCAGGCAATCCACTCACCTCAGCCTCCCACGGCACGGGAATACAGGCTGAGCCACCGAGCCCAGCTCATTTTCATTTGTTATAGTTTAAAGTGTGTGTCAATATATGTGTGAGGGTTCGACCTGCATCCCTTTTTTTCCCCTCTTGGGTCTTTCCATTTTTCTTCTCTATCCACTTTATGCTAGGAATGTGTATGTGTGTGTGTGCTTAGTTTTCTTTTTTTTTTTTTTATTGTCGTTTGTTTTGTTTCACATTGTTGTTATTCCAGTTTGTTTTGGGGTGTGTGTATGTCTATATGTGTATGTGTTCAGTTGCTTTTTGCATTAGTTTCTGCTTTGCAACATCAAATAGAGGGGTGGTGGGGAGTGGGTCTCAGGGAACACATACCACAATAAGTGAACATTGTAATTTGCAAGACGTTTCTAAATCCTAGCACCCCATCCCCTACTTTATTTGAATTTCAAAAACTACAAGAGACAGCAAAGTTTCCCATCCACCATCCTATTTCAAAGTAGAACAAATCCAGAATCCGGATTAGGGAAGAATAGAGGACTGAGCAAACATCAGAAGGGAAAACCTCTCCCAATGACACAATAACAGAACTAAAGAGAAAAACAGGAGATCTGTCACAAATGAGGAAAAACCAAAGGAAGACCTCAGGCAATTTCAAGTGTACCAAAGACAAAACTATTGAAAACTCAGACCTCGATGCCCAAACAATGGAAGTCACCAACGACTGGCCCCAGAATATGACAGGAAATAGATGGAAAGAGTGAATAAGACTCAAGAAAGACAAGATAAAACACTGAAAGAACTTGTAACAGAGATTTTGGCAATAAAAAATTTCGTCCAGGAAATAAATAACAAAAGGACAAGCATGGAAAGCAGAATTAATCTAGCTGAAGAAAGAATCTCAGAACTTGAACACCAGAACATGGAATTACCCTGATCTATAAAAAAACATGGAAAGAAGATTCAGAAAGAAAGAACAAAGCCTATAAGAGAAGTGCGATTATATCAAGAGGTTGAACCTATGCCTGATTGGTATCCTAGAAGAAAAAAGGGAAATGAAGAACAACTTGGAGCAAGTATTCTAGGAGGTAATCTGAGAAAACCTTCCCCACCTCACCAGAGATGTGACCAGCCAAGCACAAGAGATACAGAGAACCCCCACAAGACATCAAATGAGAAGGCCAACCCCTAGACACATAGTAATTTGCCTACATGAAGTAGGCACTAAAGGAAAAAATCCTAAAGGCAGCAAGAGAGAAAGGTTAGACTACCTACCGGGGAAAACCAATCAGAATAGCAGCAGACCTACTGGCAGAAACACTACAAGCAAGAAGGGACTGGAGCCTTATATTCAAAGTCCTCAAAGATCAGCAAGTTCAATCAAGAATTTCCTATTCAGCCAAGCTCAGCTTCATCAGTGATGGAGAATTAAAATCTTTCCTAGACATCCAATCCCTAAGAGATTATGCAGCTTCCAGACCAGCTCTACAGGAGACACTTAAAAAGGTACTAAGCACAGAAGAAAGAAAGAAAGAAAGAATGACCATATACATCCCAAGAGAACAGCAGAGCACAGGATCAACAGAGAATACAGTGCAACAAGAAACTCGAAAACACACACATACATTAACCACAAAGCCAAAAGAAAACAAAGAAAGAAAAAACTTTATAAGAACCTCATGACAGCAATAAACAATTGCATTTCAATAATCAGCCTGAATGTGAATGCACTAAATGCACCACTGAAAAGACACAGAATGGCAAACTAGATAAGAAACCATGACTCATTTATTTGCTGCACCCTGTAGACTCACCTCACTACAAGGGATGCACACAGACTCAAAGTTAAAGGATGGAAAGCGAGTTTCCAGGCAAATGGATCACAAAACAAGGCAGGAGTTGTGAACTTGATATCAGGCAAAACAACCTGTACACTAACAAAAATTTTAAAAGATGCAAAAGGACACTACATAATGATAAAAAGATGCAATCCATCAACAAGAAATATCCATCCTAAACATATATGCACCTAACACAGGAGCACCAGCATTTATAAAGCAACTACTAAGTAAACTAAAAAAAGATATTGACTCTAACACTATTATAGCAGGGGGCTTGAGTACCCCACTAACAGCCCTAGAAAGATCATCGAGGCAAAAAAATCAACAAGAAGGTCCAGAACCTAAACTTGACACTCTACCAAATGAACTTAATAGATACCTATAGATTATTCCACCCAACAACCACAGAATATACATTCTACTCATCACCACATGGAATGTACTTCAAGATCGATCACATCCTTGGCCATAAATCAAGCATAAACAAATTCCATAAGGTTGAAATCTTGCCATACACACTCTCAGACTACAATGGAATAAAAATAAATATCAACACCAACAACATTTCCCCAAAGCTCACGAAGACATGGATACTAAACATTATGATGCAGATGATTACTGGGTCAACACTGAAATCAAAGCAGAAATTAAAAGATTCCTGGGAACTAATGAAAATCAAGAAACACCTTACCAAAATATCTGGGATGCCATGAAAACAGTTCTAAGAGAATAATTTATATCTCTATGAGCACACATCAAGAAAACAGAAAGATCACAAGTTGAGAACCTACAAATCACCTAAGGGAGCTGGAAAGAGAAGACCACCACAACCCCAACTTTAACAGAAGAACCCAAATCACCAAAATGAGAGCCCAAATACGGAACATAGAAGACAAATATATCATAGAAAACATCAGCAAAACAAAAATTTGGTTATTTCAAAGAATTAACAAAATTGATGGAACCCTAGCCAGAATGACCAAGAAAAAAAGAGAAATAGCGCAAATAAATATAATCAGAAATACAAAACACCAAATCACAACTGACCCCAAAGAAATACAGAAGATTATCAGAGATTACTATGTACACCTATATGGAAACAAACATGATATCCTAAATAAAATGGAGGACTTTCTGACATCACACGACCTCCCCAGGTTGAAACAAGAAGACATTGAGGCCGGGTTCGGTGGCTCAGCCTGTAATCCCACGCCTTTGGGAGGCTGAGGTGAGTGGATTGCCTGAGCCCGCGGGTTCCAGACTCACCTGGGCAACTTGGTGAGACCTCATCTCTACCATAAATCAAAAAATTAGCCGGGCGTGGTAGCGTGCACCTGTAGTTCCGGCTACTTGGAAGGCTGAGGATGAAGGATCACCGGAGCCCAGCAGGTCGAGGTTGCGGTGGCCGGGAGCGGCCACTGCACTCCAGTCTGAGCAACAGAGTAAGACAACAACTCAAAAAAAAAAAAAAAAGAAAGAAAGAAGACATTGAGACACTAAATAGACCAATAACAACCCGGGAAATTGACTGTCATATGAAAACTACCTACAAAAAAAAAGTCCTGGACCAGATGACTTTCCAGCAGAATTCTACAAAATATACAACGAGGAGGGAGTTGATACCAATCCTTTTGAAAGTACTCCAAGCTGGGCTTGGTGGCTCAGCCTGTAATCCCGCTTTGGGAGTCTGAGGTGAGTGGATTGCCTGAGCCCGCAGGTTCAAGACCCACTTGGGCAACTTGGCGAGATCTCATCTCTACAATAAATAAAAAAATCAGCCGGGCATGGTAGTGTGTGCCTGTAATTCTGGCTACTCGGAAGGCTGAGGTGGAAGGATCGCCGGAGCCCAGCAGGTCGAGGCTGTGGTGGCCGGGAGCAGCCACCGCACTTCAGACTGGGCAACAGAGTGAGACTCCAACTAAAAAAAAAAAAAAAAAAGAAAAGAAAAGAAAAAAGAAACAAAGCAGGAGGCATCCCACTTCCAGATTTCAAACTTACTATAAGGCTACAGTAATCAAAACAGCTGGTATCGGTACAAGAACAGGCAGATAGACTAATGGAACAGGATAGAGATTCCAGAAGCAAAGCCTCAATTTCTCAACCAACTCATCTTTGACAAAGCCTCCAACAACAACGAGTGGGGAGAGGAGAACCTATTCAGTAAATTGTGCTGGAAAAACTGGCTGATCACATGCAGAAGATTGAAACAGGACCCCTACCTATCACCATATGCAAAAATTAACTGTAAATGGATCAAAGACCAAAACTTAAAACCTGAAACTATAAGAATCTTAGAAAATGCAGGACACCCTTATGGAAATTGGAACCGGCAGCCAATTCCTATTCAGAACCCTAAATGCTCACACTTTAAGAAATAAAATAGACAAGTGGGAACTCATCAAACTAACAAGCTTCTGCAAAGCAAAAGAAACCATCAAGAGAGCAGGGAGACAGCCCACAGGATGGGGGAAAAATATTTGCCAACTGTATATCTGACAAAGGCCTAACATCTAGGATCTACAAGGAACTCAATTGCACCAAAAGGAAAAAAACAAACAGCCCCACTTAAAAGTGGGCAAAAGACATGAATAGACACTTCTCAAAAGAAGATATACAGGCAGTCAACAGACACATGAAAAAGTGCTCAGCCTCATTCATTATCAGAGAAATGCAAATCAAAACCACACTGAGGATACCACCTAACCCCAGTAAGAATGGCCATCATTAATAAAATAACCAACAATAAATGCTGGCTAGGATATGGAGAAAAAGGAACGCTTCTACACTGCTGGTGGGAATGCAAACTAGTGTGAACTCTTTGGGAGACAGTGTGGTGGTTTCTGAAAGAACTAGAAATTGACCTTCCATATGACCCAGCAATTCCCCTATTGAGAATATACCCAGAGGAACTCAAATCATTCTACAAAAAAGACCTGCACACGTATGTTTGTTGCAGCTCTATTCTCAATAGCAAAAACATGGAACCAACCATGTTGCCCATCGAAGCTGGACTGGATAAAAAATGTGGTACAATACACAATGGAATATTATGCAGCCCTAAAGAAGGACAAACATATGGACTTCGCAGCAACTTGGGTGGATTTAGAGTTTATAATACTCAGTAATCTATCACAGAAACAAAGAACATAGTACTGTTATGTTCTCACTCATAAGTGGACCTTGAGCAATTGTAATACTATAAGAAAGCGATTGGCAGTAGTTGGAAACTGTCAGGGGTGGGGGTGTGGGATCGGCAGTTGAGGGAAACTACTAGGGGAGGGAGGGGCATACCTCATCAACAAGGGTACCTGCATAATCAATGTTTTTGTTTACCTAACCCTGAATTTCCCCTCATCTTTATAATTAAAAAAAATAAAAAGAGAAAGGAGTTGGCACTGGAATATTGAACAATATGATAAAACTTAGCTTGGAAAAATATTTTTGTAAAATTCTTGTATTAAAGAAACAATCCAGGGAGAAAAAAAATCACAGTATTTATTTTGTGTTTCTTTTATCCACACAGTGCTTGAACTTCCTGCAAAATAAGAGCCACACTCTCTAGTTTATGTTAAACTACTCTCAGAGAATTATGATTTTCTCAGTCTTTTGTTATTTTCCTTTCGTTTGAAAGAATGAAATTAATTTTTAAAAATTTTTAAATAGTACATACCAATTACTGAACAATTTAAGATATATATATATAAAAAATTAACAGCAAGTAAGCATATTTCCAAATATTTTTCTAATCATACATACAAATAGAAGATTAAATAGAAGTTCTTTAAATGATATAAAAATTCTATATATGTTATTTTAATTAAATATAACTTTAATTTTTCATGAAGTTAGCGAAACTTTTTAAAAATCTGAATTTCAATTTTTTTAATCAGAGGTATTATTTTCCGAGATAACTCATTAAACTTACAAATGAATTGTTAAAACATGAAAAGATTGACCTTTTAATTTGAACTCTGTACTGCAAATTTAGCCAGCAAAGACTGCCTTCTTCATATTAAAAAGTGAGAACATAATTTTCTTGCATGTTCTACTTCACCTCTACATATTTGTTGTTATTTTGTTATTTTTTTTTTTCATTTTGTGTAGGAAAGGGTTAACTCAAAAGATCTAGGATGTTCAAACTGCATATTCCTAAGAAGAATCTATTTTCATGACTGGTCCTTCACTAGTTCCTGGGGAATAAGCTCATGAAACTCCTGAGTGATAAGTGTGTTTTGTATGCCTAAGGTAACACTGTACCAGCTGATCTAGATAGTTAAAACTAAAAATGTAATTTGCGATGAACACCTGCTTTCTCACTGGAGTCTGAAGTCAGTCACGCAAGCTTTGTATTCCTAATTGCCTGACTCTTGATAAAAACTCCGGGCTTCAGGGTTGCTTCTATGGTTGGTGACACCTTGCATGCATTGCAAATACCACTGCTGGAGAAGTCAGGGACATCCTTTGTGACTCAATTGGGAGAAGACTCTTGGAAACACGTGCCTGGTTGCCTCCAGATCTTGCTCAATGTGCCTTTTCTCTTTGCTGATTTTACTTTGTAATTTTTGCTGTAATCAACCATACTTATAAATATAACAATTCTGGGTCCTACTAGAGAATTATCTACGCTGATGGTGGTTTGGGGGAACCTCTGACTCACAGGTATACTTTATTTTATATTCATATTATATAAATCATCATGTATTTGTTGTATGTTTAAATTTTGTCGCCGTTCTCATCAATAGTTTCTATTTCTGAGTACTTTTATTTCACCTTTTAAATGCTTAGATTTTATTGTAACTCCTTTAATAAAAAGAATACACCAATGTTACACTGCCAAAGTTTGTTCATGTTTATGAATATCTGTTCAAGGTCTTTAAGTTTTAAGTTTCGGTTATCTCATAGTAGCATATAATTCTTGTCACACTTTACACACAATTGTATAGATATTGCTTTATTGTACTTGAGATTATATAATGCCAGCATTCTACCTCATAGGTAATAAATGATGTAAAATTTGTCTATTTGCTTGAAGAATATTATTTTAATCCTTGAAGTTCAATGGCATAACTAATATAGAGGTCAGTGCTGAGCATACCATACAAAATTTTCTTAGCACCTAGCACGCTATTTTCAACTTCAGAGTCAGTTCTTTATATTAAGAAAAATTGTCAATTTGATACCTTTGGATAATTTCTTTGTTAAAGTACTCAATTTTTCTATTTCAGGGAACGAATTATCCTGTCTGCCCTCCCTACATCTTAGTTTCTCTATGAAGAACTTAATTTCTTTGATTTTTTCATCAGCAATCACTGGGATGATCGCCTGCATTTTCCTTCTGGCAATATTTCAATTTTTAGCCATTTCTTCCCCACCTCCTGTTGTTACTAATTATTTCAAGTTAGTTATGTGATCACATTGTTTTGGCTCTCTGTTTTGTTTTTGTTTTTTTTTTTTTTCTTTCAGTCTATAATCTCCCTATTTCTTTCACTCAGTAATTTGTTTCTATTTTTTTATTTGGGTTCTTGTGACATTAGTTCATTTTCTGTAGTTACGCTACAGCAAACGTGCTATAGAACATAGCTCACAGGAAATTTTCTGTTTTTTTGCTTGATTTCTTCTAGATTGCATTTCTTTCACTTCTCTAAACTATTTTCCTTTCTTTCTCTCTCTCTTTTTTTTTTTTACTTTATTATTCTGTTGCTTTGTATTTGCATTGCCATGTCAATGCCTTTTATCTTATTTATGTCCAAGGGGCTCTGTCCAGAGTATCTAATAGTTCAAATACAGTTTCAGTGACTTCTCGACTCCCAGTATCATCTACAGTTTAATCATTTAAAATTGTGAGTTCTATGTACTTTTTTCTGTCACTTGAGGGCTGATAGAATAAGAAATGGAAATGTAGGGGAGAGATGAAGAGCTTGGGCAAGGCTGTGTGTAACCTTCATTTAGTTACCTGAACTGTGTTCTCATTTCTGAAGCTTTGATAAATGTGCTGTACAAGAAGTTACACCAGCTGGTTAAAAGAGTGTATCCCAAGGCAATGGGGTGGATACATCAGGACTTCTGGTCCCTGCAGTCTTGATGACTTCTCTTTTTGTTCTCACTCCCACTGTCTGTTTGTTACACACATTTCTCTCCATTTCCACTACTCTTCAGTCAATGGTGGAAACAGTTAAGAATATCTACCCAGTTTGTTTCCTTTCATATATAAAGATATTAGGGATAATTCTCAGCATTTTTATCAGACAGTATTATACTTGAAGAACATAGGTAGGGTAGCAGCCTCATCATTGTTCAAACCTTGACTTGGCTGTGGAATTATCTGCTTTTTGAGATTTATGACAATGGGTTGCTCCCCTTTTCTTAACTGGGGCTAATGATTATTCAGTTGGTATGAGTTTTTTGTTTGTTTGTTTGTTTGTTTAGCTTGAATTTCTGGCCGGCAACTTTTTCTCCATCAGTTTCCAATTTCCTTCTTTCTTTAATCAAATTAGTCTATCTGGACACCAAAGAAACAGATTTTTAAAAATCAAAACTAAAACAAGTTCTAATTTCTTTAAACTTACTATAAGCATGTTATTTTGAGTGTGATGAAGTCCTAATCAAGAAAAAAGTAAAAACTATAGGGAAAACAGACTGTAAGAAGTGAATGATATTGAGGTTCTTCTTGCCTACATGTGGGAGGAAGTGATCCCATTTACATTTCCTAGAGTTTTGAAAGAGAAAGCCAGACTGGCAGGCAAGAAAGAGATAAAACAAAAGTACTAGACTGTGCAATTAATGTGATATTGCTAACAAATGCAGGAGTCCCATTGGCATAGATACAGTATTATGAGCAACTAGCTCTGTGATTTCACAAAGTGGACTTTGCCATAAACTCCCACCAGCCCTTAAGCTATCTCCTATGAAAGTAAAGCATTCTCGTGACTAACCTTGTAAGCAAAGTACTGCTAAATTATCACTTCGCTCATCCTCTTCTCTTTTAGTACCTTCAAGACACCCTCCTGCTCATTCATGCAAGTATTGGCGTCACACACTACTTGAGTGTGTTTTATTCTGACAGAGCTTCCAAAATACACAGATTGCTTCCTCTTCACCCAAACTGGGCTGATCTTAAACAGTGTGCAAATCTATGCAAGAATGCCTGCCAGGTTCTAAATCTGTATTTTGCAACTGCAGGAACAACATTAATCTCCAGTTCTGAACAGACTCAACAGCTCCAGGGAATCAACAAAATGGATGTGAGGTGATGTCCTCCCTCTTGTGGGCAAGCTGGAGAACTAACTCTCCACATTTTCAACATAAAGCTGCCATTACCTATGGTCATATTGGTTTCTCATTCCCCAAACTAGAGCACTCTAAAGAGATGACAAATTTTGATTGGCATTTTCACTTTAAGAAAAGCAGGTATGCACTTTCAAGTTCTTTTTAATATTAAAAAGTGAAAAAATTTGAATATAGAAACATGGATCATAAAAGTATAATTTTTAAGAGAATGTATGTTTGACCAAAGAATTCATGAAATCATTTCTTACATAGCAATTTTACTACTAAATTTAGGAATGTGACGGTTTCTTTCACCCATGCCAGTTCTGGCATGTTTCCCTTTCTTTTCTCTCTTCTTTCTCTGATAAACTTTGTTTGAAAACTTAAAAAACAAAAGCAATATAACTTAACTTATAAAAATTAAAGGCAACAGTTCTTCATAAAAATCTATCCACTACTTGCAATAGTATTTGGTCATACATTCCATGATTAGTATCTAACACGTGCCAGACACTGTGCTGAAATTTGGAGATGAACAAATAACATGGTCACTGCCCTTCACAAGCATATAGCAAGTGGGAGTTAGAGACAGGTAAACTGTTCTTGAAAAATAAACAAAGTATTCTGGGAATTCAGCTTAGGCGTCTATACCTTTGCCTACAGTTATTAGGGATGGAGTGTGCAACTTGTGCTTCAATAATGGGAAAGGGTGAAACACAGAGAAAAATGAGAAGACCCTCCAGCTGGGAGAACAACGTACATCCAGGCACAAAGTTAGCAAGCACGTGGAATAGAATCATATATTAAGCACAGTGCTTGACATAGAATCTGGTGAATGGTAATGATGATGTAGATTCAGGAAACTGAAGATTCAGGAGCTTGGTGTAACTAGAGGAGAATAGGATTTCTCAATGACATTACTGACATTCTGAGCCAGATAACTTTGTGGTAGAGGCTGATTGTGCACTCTAGGATGTTTGGCTGTATCCCTGGCCTCCACCCACAAGATGCCTGCAGCACTCCCTTTGGTCATGATAACCAAAATTGTTTCCTGTCTTTGCCAGATGTCCTTTAGGGGAAATAAGTCACTTCTAGTTGAGAAGCCTGGATTGAAGTGGTAGAAACTGAGACTGGAGGACCCTAATATAAAGGACCCTAATAAGCACAGTTGGAAAGTTGAGATATTAGTCAATATGGATGGTTTTTGGATAGGAAGTGACATGATCAGACTTGCTTTTTAGGTTAACTCCAGTGGTTTGGGGAAGACAGAATGATGTGGTAAAGGACCAGATGCAATTGTATTCCCTTTTTTTTTTTTCCCCAGATACTACTGCCATTGCTTTATTTTGCAAACACGTTTTAAAATTTGAAAACACAGCCATTATAGGTGACAGTGGTATGTTTCTGAGAACTGTTCTGAGTCAATTCAAGAAAGCTTTATCATGCGGAGATGTGTTTACACATATGGGGTCAACCTACTTTAGAATCATTGCTTGGTGTGATGTCACTATAAACATATAAGCCTGGAGTTAGAAGATCTGGGTGGAATCCTAGGTCTACAAGCTACTTAATTGTTAAAACCTTGATAGGCTTCAGTTTCCCAAGTGTAATAATGGCATTGAATCAGGCAGGATACTAATGCGAAACAGATGTCCCGCTTAAATTGTGCCATTTTTGAAAGTTTAATAAAGGTAATATTTACAGGGTATTGCTAGAGAATGATGAACCTTCCCGGGGGTAATGCAGTACTCAGTGCTATTTAGAGTAGACCACCCCTAGGCCTGATGATGAGTCAAGGGAGGACCCATTTCCAGAATCCAAAGGAAGAGAAAGAGAGAGAATGAGTTGTGATCTTCGGTTAAAGAGCAAGCTAGTTGGCAGTCTTTCCACAAGAGGCAGGAAATTAAACACACAGATTTCCTTCTTGTCCTTCCTTCTCATCTTCTATGAGTGCTTTCTATTGACAAAACCAATTGGAATATAGAAGGCAAGGGAGCTGTTAATACAATCCATATAGAATCACCTTCCAAGGTGCAAAGCTGTATGGAGAAAGGTAGAGAAAAGTGGAGAATGGATCCAGAGTTGTGAAGAAAAGGTATCCAGCACAAAGGTGAACCTCAAAACACAAATGTGCAAAAACCCAAATAATGCTTGACATGGATGGGTGTTCAATAAATGTTGTATGTGTATGCATGCACATGAGTTTTAATTTCCTTGAGGTCTAGAGGTGGCCCCTGGTTTCCACGAGTGGATGCTTCCATATTACAGGTCAATAGAAAGAGTCTCAGTGTCAGGAGACCCAGGCACCATGCCCAGCTCAGAGGCATGCAACCATGGGAAGACTCCACATTCTCTGACCTTACTTTGTGCTTATGTAAATCTTAAATAATATTCAAAAATTACATAAGAAGATATGTTTGAAAGAGCTCTGCAAACTGTAAAGTGAGATGCAATTGTAAAAGATTAATTACCATTCTTTGCTAGTCTTCCTCTTCATTATGAAGCCTACTTTGATTAAACAGAGATATAAGGTGGGCATTCTGATTTCTTTTGTTCTCAAATTCTCAACACATGGTTCTAATTTTATAATCATGGTAGAGACTATACTCAAGAAGATAGAGTTAGATCCTTTATATTTATCTTTGAGGGTAAGCATGGCTCACCACAGTCATGGGCAGACTATGTTTAGTGACTGAGTCTGGAATACTGGTCCAGTTATGCTATTCATCCTGAAAGACGGACAGCATGACTCCATAGACCTTCACTTTTATTCTAATTCTGCTGCCTCATTCTGCCATATTCAGTATTCCAGAGATCTACTTGATCTCCCATCATTATTGATGATATCTGGTTAGTAAAATTTGAATACAGGCTTTAGCCTGAACCAACCAGGATGTTTGGCAGCAGGTATGAATCTGTCAGGAATGGATCTGTATATCTATCACCTTTGCTTTATTCTAGAATATTATTATACAATAGCATTGAGTTGATTTTGTAAAATGATTAATAGGCAACTGCATGCCTGATTTTGTCATATTTTCCAGGCTAGCTGTTGGTACTTTTGATTTTCAAATGACAGGGTTAAAGGAACTTTTCTGCACACAGCTGTGCTCATTTGAATGTGATTGCTTTAGTATTGTCTGAGGCCAGATCAGAAAAATAAGTTCTTTAGGGCAGTAAAAGAAAAACACTTTCTTCCTGCCAACTGTCCTGCAATGCACCAATTCAACAAACCTCAATTTTATACATAGTTATTACAAGGGGAAACTGGGACATTAATACAACATGAACCCAAATCAAGTTGTCTAGGAATACAGAATAAATTTTCTAGAAAAGTCAAGCCAACAAAGAAAGTTTCGGAAGTCTGTCTAATTGAAATAGAATCAGTTTCTTGTCACTTTGTTGGGGAAAAAATAGCACAGCAGTTGTCAGTTTACTCTTTCTGAATTGCACCGAAATTTAGAGTTTGAAAGAAACTTAAAACTGACCAGCATTCAACTTTTTATTTCATACTTGAGGAAACTGAGGTAATTTTTTTTAAAAAGCCTTGACTTTTTAAAATGGAGATATTTAAAACTGTGTTTTTTTCCTTTCCTTATTTGGCATCCTGCTTCCAAAATCAGGTCATACAAAATCAACAATGTTCTGAACCAAATGACTATATAGATTTATCACCTGGTTCAGAAGATCATGTATATACACACGTTATGTCCAATACTTCTTAAGAGTTACCTATGGAACGTGAATACAAAAGAATTACTAACAGAACCAGACATTACAAAAGGCTCATACAGGACATGAAATAAAAGATTTTTTTTTTTTGTAAAGGGTGTGCCAAAAACAAATATAGAATAGAGAGAAATCTTACAATTCCACATTTGCACACAGTAGGATGTAGAGTTGCCCAAGTTATTAAATTGCCCCTAGATCTGAATTTCTTATAGTTTTGCAACTCTTAGAATATTATTAAACAAGTACTGGATTCTATATAATATCTCAGGACTGACACATCAATGTGTCAAAACCCTGGCCAACTCAGGAGAAAATGCTCTTCTTGGGAGACTATATTATTTGCAGCTTATTATTGTCAGCTTCTAAATCATTAGGGTAGATTTACTACGTCAATATTTGAGTTTATTTATTCAACACATAGTTTTTGAGTACTACATACTATGTGTTCCAGGCTCTGTTCTGGACCCTAGGGACCTAGCAATGAATAAAACAAATCTCCTACCTTGTGAAGTTTTACTTTTAGCTGTCATTACCTAGGCTAATGGTTGGATAGAAGTAACCTCATTAGCCTAATGATATGAAAAGCAAATAGTTATTATAATACACTATGAAGAAAACAAAACTAATCAGCAGGAAGATAACCATTTGACTAAATATAGGGATGACATATCCCAGATTTTCCCATTCTCAAAGCTTCTTTCAATATCATTTTAAAAAATCCTTTCATAGAAACTTTATCTGGAAAGACAAGGCAGCAGATAATTTTATAAGGATATATGCCATGATTGTAAAGCATCCAACAATTATGTCTCATTTTCTTTGTCCCTAAAGATGGAGGTACACACTACGGCCACCATCGCCTAAGGTACTAGGATCCCTGGGTTGGTATTAAACAAAGCCTAATGTTGTACTTAGCTTGCCAAACACAACAACAGCAACAAAGTTGTAACTGTCTGGCAGATGACTAGGATGTATCATGCACAGGCTGCTACTGAAGCAACAATGGAGAACACAGCGAAAATTAAGTCATAAACATATCTTCTTGTCAGAGTTTCATTTCTTTGCAAACAGAAAGTTGTTTTATAGGGCTGGCAAAGTATATTGTAAATTATATTACCAGCCCACAGCTGATGAGTTTATAAGTCTACAGGGAACAAGTTATTTGGCTCCATCACCATGCTTAGCTTGCCAAAATTGCATGCGAGGCACACCAGTCTGAGAGACATTGCTAAAACTTAGAAATGAGCAGGCCAAGAACAGCACTGGAGCAGGAAAAGGAAGGTACAAGGTACATGACATTAATTTGCTCCCCAAAATTTCTTCTTGAAGCTGTCTTTATGAGTCAGTGATACTGTTCAGCAGTCGAGTCCACAATTAATTATATTGTAAACCACTGGATGAACAAGGGTATGTCTAATGAATGGGTGGACAGCTTCCAGTAAAAATACAAATGTTTCCTCACCTTATTGTAACATCCCCAACATGTTTCTGGTGTCATTTGTTTCTCTAATTAGTAAAAGCTATCTCTGTTTTCAATTTCCTTTCTTTTTCATTTTATTTTTTCAAATTTTCCTCTTAGTTGGACTAGAGTCATTTTTCTAAAACAAATCAATTCATGTTACTTTCAAGTCAAGTGATTTCAATGGCACCATGATTCTAACTACTAAGCATTGAATTCTAAATTGCAGATGATCTGGCCTCTGGTCACATCTTCAATTCAATCACCTGTCCCCACCGTGTACTTCACTTTCGCCATATGCCATAGGCTCTTGGAATACGCTCTGCCCCTATGATTTTGCTCAAGCTGCTCCCTTTATATAGAATATTCTCAGTCTATCTATTAAAAATAAGCAAGGCTCATTAACTCTACTGTCATCCAGTTCTCTCTTCTTCCATTTCCTTAGTCCAAGCTCCCATCCTCTGTCTTCTAAAAAGACTTCTGAAATAATCTAATTATTTCCCCTACTTTCATTCTTTGCTCCCAATGGTCGATTCTTCACATGGCAGCCAGAACGATCACTTCCTTCCCATGTTATCCCCCTGCCCATGGTTTCTAATGCACTTAGAGTAACTTTACACTCCTTGGTTGGCTCACAAAGTTCTACATGATTTGTTTATTTTCTATAGGATGAGCATATGTCCAGGTTTGGGAAGATAGTCCCATTTTGCTCCTGTTGTCTTGGTATAATTATTAATACCACCACCTTTTCCTCAAAAGTGTGCCAGTTTGAATTTAAAGCCATCTGGTAACCCTACTTTTAAGCTCATCTTCTACTATTGTCTCCTTGTCCATTACAGCCCAGCATGCTGGCCTCCCTTTGATCACAAACACACCAATCTGTTCTTGCATTTGGGCATTCAGCTAACCTGTTCTTCATTGTAGAATGACCTACTCCCAGTTCACTTTGCATAGCGAGCTCTTTCCCATTCAGGCCTGGCCTACATAGCTTAACTATCATCTTCTAAGAAATGTATTCTCTGGTCACCCTAATTGTCCTTTTTGTCAGGCATATTCTGTCACATCAGCTCACTTATTTTCTATTGACAGCATTTAAAATATATGCTTTTTTTGTTCATGTGTTCATTGGATTACTCCTTCTAGACTATATACTCCATGAATGTAGATGCCTTTTTTTATTACTACGTAGCTATTTTCTCATAGTAGGTGCTCGATATAAAAGATAGTGGCTAAACAAAAGACCTTGAGCATCACCTTCTCTACAATGCCTATCCTGGCTACCTGTGCTCTCTTCCCAGTTAAGATGATCACGGTTCTCCACAGCCTTCTATCTGGTACATACATTCATTATCAGCAGTGCCTACAAGACTGTTTTGGGGGTGGGTATATTTTAATTTAGTTTACATGTTTGCCTCTCAATGCTATAAATTAACTGAAAGGTCAAGTATATTTTCTGTTCTTTTTTGTTGTTGTTGATTATTTTAACCTTTTTATAACTTATATACTTACACAAAAATTGCAAAAAACAATACCAAGAGTTCTTTTACATCCCTTACCCTACTTTCTCTAATGCTAATATCTTATATTACCATACATTATCAATAACAGCAAATACACATTGATATAATATTTTAAATAAATTTCAGACATTATTCAAATTTTGCTATTTCTTTTTCTGTTCCAGGATTCCATAGCACATTAGTTATTATTTTGTCATAGTCTTCTGTAGTATATAACAGTTCCTCAGTCTTTCCTTGTCTTTTATGTCCTTTATTAAAAAATTAGATTGAGGAGGTACTCAAGCATATTTGTTACACGGCTGCATTATGTAGTGGTGGGAATTGGGTCTCAGGTTTATTTCCTTGTAAAGAGAACTAGTCAGAGGATTTATCGATTATCTTCAGTTTGGGCTTGTCCAATTTTTTTATGATTGGAGAGAGGTTATATACTTTTGGAAAAAATATCATGAAAGTGACATTGTGCCCTTTACAGTACACTGTATCAAGGGGTTCATGATACTGATATGCTTTGTTCCTGGTGACTTCTTGATCATTTGATTAATAGGGTGTCTCCCAGGTCTCTCCACTTTTAAATTACTGTAGTTGACAAGTATTTTGGAGAAGGTACTTTGAGTCAATGCAAATCTTGTTTCTTCTCAATCTTTTACCCATGAATTTTAGTATCCATTAGTGGATCTTGTTTGCAATATATTACTGTGGTATATACTGGTGATGCTCTCTTTCCTTCTTGCCATCTACATTTATTAGTTGGAGTCTATTGTTTTCTTATTCATTTTTAACCAGTGCTTGTCACAGCATTTCTGACATGTATGTATCTCTTTAAGTACAGATCATAGCTGGGCAATTAATTTATCAGGCTATACACAAGGCTTGCCACTTACTAGCATTGTGACTGGACAAGCCACTTGATTTCTCAGCTGATCCTCAGTTTTCTTATTGATAAAACAATAACATTAGCTCATGACTCATTAACTTTTGGGGGATATTCAATTCATTCCTCATCCATTCATGCAGGCACAGGAGACACAAAAAATGAAACAATGTACCTGACTTTATTAAGGTCCTTAGACCCAGTCTGTGTCACATATTAGACAGAGCAAGGCTCCAAACCTGTTTTCTACAGTTATAACTTGGAATTTCCTCATCAATCCTGATTTCCTAAGGATTTCAAAAAACTTCCAGTCGAAGTTCAAATTAGATTCCTCATTAATCAGAGGCATTTTTTTTTTCACTGACATGAGAATAGTCAAAGGTGTGCCCCTCCCCTCAGAGGTGTAAGATTTTAGTAATTAATGTTTCCAAAATATATCAGAATTCTAGGGGGAAAGCCAATTAAAACACAAGTAAAATCTTTAATGAAAGGTAAATGTTAAAAGTTCTTTAAGGAGGTTTCTTCTCTCTCTAAACCACTCATTTCAGGTCCCAGTCTATAGAGGAGCTAGATCACTGTCACGTGGGCCAGAAGCAATATTTGAAAATGGAGAAAACTGTAGCTGGTAAATGTTATTGCTAGCTCTGGGAGGTGAGGTCTGCAAGGCTAATACCGACTTGCTGGAGCTTGGCAGGCCCCTGGGGTAAGCCCAGAAGAGCAGGCGAGCTGATCACGCAAGACCAGTCCAAATGTCACTCTAACATTTGCAGAGCTGTGTGTAACAGCTTAAGGAGAGGTTTCCAATGAGAAGGTCAAGGATGGGAAAGCTGTTTGGGGAGCTGAAGGATGTACTTGTGAAGGTGCAGCCATTTTGCAGAGTATTCTTTTCCCTTCATGTGAGATGGTTGTTTTGTTTTTTTGTATTTTATTAACCTGTGTGGTTTTTCCTACTGGCTAGTGCTCATATAGACAGATAATCCTTCGGGAAGGCAAATGCCAATCTCTGGTCTGATTTTAGCAGGGAAGAAGAGAGTCTATATTGTTGTGAATGCTTAACAAACAGGTTTTATTTCATTTTGTTTTCATTTTTATGAAATCCTTAGTTGGTTTTGTATGTCTCTAATTGACCCTTGATATTTCAGAATCTAATATTCACAATTTTGACATTTTCCTGAAGACTCTGAATAGTAATGGTATGTAGCCATATATAATTTTGCTGAGTCATAAATTTTAATCAGTGGGGTTGGAGCGGAGGGTGCAAGGGCTTAATGAATTCACTGGGCTGAGTTCTCAGCATTCACATCTCAGTGAGACTGGGAGGTTCTTTTTTTCAATTTTGAAATATTTGAACTACTTAAAAATGTAGAAATAATAATATAATAAATACCTGTATACCCGCAATCTGGGATTAATTCCTAATATTCTATTGTATTTGTTTCAGATTCTTTTTGGAAAAAATGAACGATTCCAAACATAGGTAAATATTCTTATAGCAGTCCCACTTTCTTTTCTTCCAGAAGTAACCTATACTTTCATAGTGTCCATGCATGTTTTAATATTTTTAATATATATGGATCTATACATAAGGTACTTTGGATTATTTTACATGTTTACAAACTTTATATAAATGGCCTCATTCTGCATATGTTATTCAGTACCTTGCTTTTTCCATTCAAGATTATGGCTTTGAGGTTCACTAAAGTTGCCTGCAGTTCTAGTGTATT
Source organism: Carlito syrichta (assembly GCF_000164805.1). Classification (NCBI taxonomy): domain Eukaryota; kingdom Metazoa; phylum Chordata; class Mammalia; order Primates; family Tarsiidae; genus Carlito; species Carlito syrichta. The sequence goes on along the minus strand of NW_007251129.1, from coordinate 699,908 downwards.
TTGCTTCACTGTTAGAAGGTATTATGTTGTAGACATGTCATAATTTGTTTATATACTCTCCTGTTGATTCTGTTTCTTTTTTTTTAACAATGTAAAGCAATGTGCATTCTAATAACTACTCACAATGTAAACTCGAGAGTTTCTCTAAAGATTTACATAGGTGTGCAAATGCTAGGCCAAATGTCATGTGCATCCTCAATGCTAAATAACATTTCAAAATGGCTGCCTAAATTTACACTCCTATTTTTTAGGAGATGAGAGTTCCTATTTTTCCTCCTCTTTGTCAATATTTAATATTGTCAGTTATAAATTTTTGCAACTCTGGCAGTTTGATCAATATAATTTGCATTTGCAGTCTCACGATTACTAGTGGGCTTTTATACGTAGGTGTTTTTATACGTGGACTATCAGTTTTGGTTTTGGCATCTGGCATTTACTTATTCATGTTCTTTGTTCATTTTTCATTGTCTTTCTCTTATTGACTTGTAGGAGGTCATTACACAATTTATAATACTAATATTGTCAATATTTTCTCCCACTCCATGGTTTGTCTTTTAATTTGTTTATCATGTCTTTCCTTGAACATAAGTTTTTTGTTTTGTTTTGTTTTGTTTATGCAGGATTTATTGAGGACAGAAAAGCTCCCACAGTGGGAGGGGACCTGAAGGGATTGCCAAGTTTTAAATTGAATTATAATCAAATTTATCAATATTCTATGTTCTGTTCTTTTTAATAAAGTATTTCATACCCAAAGGTCATAAAGCTATTCACATTTATTTTTCAAAAAGTTTAAAGTTTTGCATTTTATATTTAAATATTTTACATGTTCTTAATTTAGTTTTATGTGTGATATTAAAAGACTAATTTTACTTTTTCCATACAGATAACCAATTTTCCCAACACCATTTATTGACTAGTTTATCAACCACTGATTTATCATGTCAATCTAGTGGTACAACAATTTTCCATATTGCATGGCACTACTACTGAGCTCTCATGTCCCACAGGTCTATGTGTATTTTGTGCCAGTGCTACACTATCTTAATTATCTGGGAAGTAAAGTATGTCTTGATATCTGGTAGAGCAAATATATTCTTTTGTTCTTTTTCCCCCTAGTCAGTCTTTTTTCATGACTAGTTTTGGCCCCTTGAATTCCTATACGAATTACAGAATCAGCTTGTCAAATGTTATAAAAAATTCTGTTGGAGTTTTAAGTGGAATTGTATTGAATTTATAGAATAATTTAGGAAGAATTGGCATCTTTATGTTATTGAGTCTACCCAGGAATAAATATGATAGATATTGATAATTCATTCAGGACTTTATTTTATAACCTTCAATAATATTTTATCACTTTATCCATAAATGTCTTAAATTTTTTATTAGATTATTCTTAGCTACCTTATATTTTTGTCACTATTGTTTATGGAATTGTTTTCTTTTTTCTTTTTCTTTTCTTTTTTTTTGAGTTGGAGTCTCACTCTGTCACCCAAACTGGAGTGTAGTGGCTGCTCCCGGCCACCGCAGCCTCGACCTGCTGGGCTCTGGCGATTCTTCCGCCTCAGCCTTCCAAGTAGCTGGAACTACAGCCGTGTGCTACCATGCCCAGCTAATTTTTTGCTTTATTGTAGAGATGAGGTCTCGCCAAGTTGCCCAGGCGGGTCTCGAACCCGTGGGCTCAGGCAATTCACTCACCTCGGCCTCCCAAAGCGCGGGATTACAGGCTGAGCCACCGAGCCCGGCTTGGAATTGTTTTCTATTCTACATTTTGTTTGGTAATTGTGATTGTAAGGAGAGGTTAATTAAATATATATGTTTATATTCTACCCAACAAACTTGCTGAAATCATTCTTAGTTCTAATAGTTTGCCAATAGACCCTCATGGACTTTCTACAAATAAGAAAAGCTCTGCATATTCCTCTTTGGTCATTATGCTTCTGATTTTTTTTGCCTTATTGCATTGGCTACTTTTTCCATTTCAATAATCAACTGAAGCAATGGCAGTTTAATTCTTGCTTTGTTCCTAATCTGAATAAATATGATGTTTGCTGTAGGTTCTTCACAGCAACACTTTTGTGGTTTAAAAAAAAAGACATACTCCAATCTAAGTTTGTTTAGATTGTTTTTAATTATACATACATACTGACTGTATAAAACATTTCTGTACTCATTTAAATTGTGTTTTTCTTTTTAGCATTAATATCATAATTACATTTAAGATAAAAAAAAAAATAGGCTGGGCGCAGTGGCTTAAGCCTGTAATTCTAGCACTTTGGGAGTCTGAGGTGAGTGGATTGCGTGATCCCACGGGTTCGAGAACAGCCTGGGCAACTTGGCAAGACCTCATCTCTATAATAAAAAAATCAAAAAATTAGCTGGGTGTGGTAGCACTCGCTTGTAGTTCCAGTTACTTGGAAGGCTGAGGCAGAAGGATTGCCTGAACCCAGCAGGTGGACACAGAGGTGGCCATGAGTGTGCCACTGCACTCCAGCCCAGAAGACGGAGTGAGATTCCAACTAAAAAAAAAAAAAAAAAGATTAAAAAATAAATATATTTCCTGATACTGTGTCATCCTTTCATTCCTGAAAAAAAAATCTATCCTTGTTTATTATGTATTTTTAAAAATACTAAATTAAGTTTGCTGGTGTTTTCTTCAGAAATTTTTTAGAAGGTTATATTTAATGCAAATATAATTGTACTTTGGAATGGAAGATGGTTTAATGTTTAATGGTATAAAACTGGGTCTGTGCTTCTGAAATATTTAGGGGTCTTAGTGACAGGTGTAGTGGTGACGCTACAGAGGGCCCATATTTAGACTTAAGTTCTAGTGAATTAACTCTTTGCAGGTTGAACAGATCATTCATATTTGCATGAAAAGCAAAGAAGATAAACAAGTGAGAAAATGGGGGGGAAGGAATGAAGGAAAGAAGGTAGAATTTTTTTATGGGTAAAATTTTAGTATGTACTAATATTTTTGGTAAAATAATCTATTAAGAAGAAAAAAACAAAATACTGAAAGAATGAGCTTGTATAAAATTAATCTTATTTCAGACCTGCATTAACAAGTAAGATTGTTCCAAATTTTTTCTGATCCTTACTTAAGAAATAAAGAGCTAAGTTTTGCAGCTGACCAATGACTGTATGGTCCCAGATTAACTTTTCCAAGGAAGCAGTACTTGCCTGATGTGCTTTTGTAAGATCAGACTAAAGGAAGTACTATCATTATCACTCCATGGCCTGTGGGATTCCTTAACCCTTTAGGATAATCTCAATGTATTCGATTTTTCTATTATTGTGAATGTAAGAAGCAGAAACCATTCAAAAAAATGAAATGTCGCAAGTAAAGTATACCAAACGCCTTTCCTCTATTGACTCTTACATAAATTGTTTAATTATCAAACCAAAAAACATGACACTTTGAGGTACCAAACTTTGTTTTAATATGAGATCATGCTTATATCCAATTTAACCTCTTCATACAAGTATGTCTTTGTAAGGATTCTTTCAACCTAAAGCTCCCTTTTCTCCCTCCAGTGACACTACCCGATTTTCTTTTAGATGGCCAGTAAAACAGCAGTCAGAAAAAGAGGTTGCCATTATGTTACCAGTTAGGGCTGTTTAGACAAACATAATAGTTATCTCAGGATATAATGAGGGACAGTAACATTCATTTGCAAAGAATGAAGACTCTAGCCCCATAAGTTAGAGTCTAAATGTCAATACTGCTTGGCATAATAGCACACAGCTGATGCACACTTGCTAGCTATTATTATAATAAAGATCAAACTCTCTGCTGGATAAAATAGAAAGAAAGTTCAAGATGGACTCATCACATAGAAGTGTAGACTGACAAATCACTAAGCACAAGACCTATATTAGCTGTATTTGGAGCACCAAGAAAAATAACAGGCATTGAAAAATGAGATTTAAAGTCTCTGTAAGTCAAACCTTTACTCTTTGGTTCTATGCCATGTGCTCATATTAGTTGTGTTTTTAAGCTGAAATTAGAACTTGTCTATTGAATAACTGTAATGAAGTCCAGCAAACTCTATGGAGATTATGATGTGGAAGGATAGGCAGGCTCCAGATATGCAAGATCTTTCGGATGATAAAAATTTGGGATGTTATTCAAAGCACAATAGGAAATCACATGAGGGCTTTTAGCATGAAAGGAACAGGATTTGAATAATGTATGTTCAAGGATGACCTCTCTCATCTCCTCCATTTCCTCATCTGTAAAAGAGAGACTTACACTAAACCAGTGGTTCTCAGAGTAGGCTCCAAGGCTAGTAACCTCAGCACCACCGGAAGATATGTTAAAAATGCATTCTCCAGCCCCTCCCCAAATCTACTGAATCAGAAACTCTGAGGGTGGGACCCAGCAAGCTATGTCATTATACACTTCAGAGTTAAACTCTGAAGCACACTGAACTTCCAGCTATCTGGTGCTCAGATATTCCTTTCAGCTCCCAAGTTCAATGTTTCTAATTATATTAAGTTCTTCATGAAACATATCATGAATCTTGGCAAAGTCCTTTATGAAGCAGGTCCTGAATCCTAGCAAATGACACTGTCTAGCATTTTTACTACCTCTACTGTGCAACATTTTGTTTTAGAAAAGAATTATTCAAAGAAAAATAAATAACTGCCTAATATACAGATCTCATGTCAGTACACATTTTATATCCTGAGCCAAATGTATAATAAGATGAAAAAGGATTAATATAATGCCACACTGACCTATAAAGTTCTTCTCATAGTTATCAGAATGAATTTCCCTAAATCCTATATCCCCGATACGATTATCTGCTTGGGTTTATGCAAAATTATGAGACCATTTAGAAGGATTATATCTGTCTCTATGTTATATAAGGATCTACACAAAGAAGGTATTTAATCAGAAGCAGAACAGTACAATGAAAGGGCAGACCCTTTGAAATTCCACAACACTAAGTTAGAGTTCTGATTCACTAACTGTATAAAAATTAGAGTTAAAATGTGGGAAGGATAAGAGAGGTAATTGGCATACTTTAAATATAGGGTATCATTATATTTATACAAGCTTGAAGAATTGTCCATAAAAAGATAGCCCTATGACTATGTTCTATAAAATAATGTTCAGACTATATTTTACAGCTTTTGCAGTCTGCCATTCCAGGAATTGGTATGTGACTACCTGATTAGACTCTTGAATCATAAATAATAGTGGTTCTTGGTGAATCTTCAAGAGTTAACACAACCTTAATAACTGGGTAGACAGAATTACCATAATCCCCCATTATTCTCAGGGGATATGTTCTGAGACCCACTAGTGGATGCCTGAAACTAGAGTATATATCACTGAATCCTAAATATACTACGTTTTCTTTCATGCATATACACCTATGATAAAGTTTAATTTTTTTAATTAGGCACCATAAGAAATTAACAATAACTAATAATAAAATACAACAATTCTGAAAACATGCCAGCATCACTACTCTTGTACTTTGGGGTCATTATTTAGTAAAATATGAGTTACTTGAACACAAGCACTGCGATGCCATGACGGTTGATCTGATAACCCAGATGACTACTAAGTGACTAATGGGTGGTGGCATATACCGTGTGGAACTGCTGAACAAAAATATAATTCATATCCCAGGTAGGATGGAATGAGATAGAGAGATATTTCATCATGCTACTCAGAACAAAGTTCAATTTAAAACTTTTAAACAGTTTATTTCTGGAACTTTTTGGACCACCATTGGCCTCAGAAAACTCAAAGTGCAGAAAGTGAAAATGCAAATAACAGGAGACTACTGTATTTTAAAATAAAGGTACTCAATGTGGTCTTGTTTAACAAATTGAGAAATACCAAAATAAAGAAGCATGTCTTCAAGTTAAAAAGACAATATTTTATGATAACGAGCAGTTAGCTAGTCTTCTTATCAGAGATACTTATTGACCTAGTAGAATTTTCCAGGCCACCCTATTCCACAATGACATTTTATTCCTCTGAACTAGAATATTAATTTGAAAATCATTTCTGTACTACTATGGGATAGCCTACCCTACTAACTTGTATGGATGCACAAGTCTTTTATTAAACTAAACTTTGTACACATTGCATTCCAAACAAAATCGTAAGAAGCCTTTAAACAAGTACTGTGGCTGTTACTTCTGTATATTTCTCAGCAGAACTAAGAATAGTCCAGGGTGAACATTAGGTGTGGAATAAAAATATTGATTATAAATCATGGTCATCCAGGAAGTATATAGGCTAAAAAAATACAATAAGAAAAGGTATGGATGAACCTGTTGGTAATATTAAATGGGTACCGTGTAGTGGGTAAGAGAAAGGATGGTGGAATTAGACAAACAGTTAAAATCTAAGCTTGGTCACTCATTAATTAGAGCTATATAACCACCATTTTTGACTTTCAGGTTCCTCAACTTATATAATAGAACTAACAGCATCCACCTCAAAGAGTAGTTGCAAATATTGACCAGATAATGTACATGATGCTTAATACTTAGAGATCAATATATGACAACTATTAATAATGATGAGAATAGGAATTGGTAGCATGGGATCTATTTGAGATAAACTTAGAATATTTGAGTTGTACAATATGTTAGGAACCATGATGCCCCTTAAACTATAAAATCATTCTCTTGGTTCAGATGATGAATATAGGCCAAATAAACCTTTGGGCTCATCTAGCTCATGATATTAGATTCTTATAACTTATTATTATTCAACACAAAATGGGATATGGGAGGGGACTCCCAAATAACAGAATTAGTTTTTAGAGGGCTGGCCCCTTGTAGTATAGGCTTCCCCCCATAGGTAAATGTTCTAGAAACCCACCAGCATCAGTGTACCAGTTATAATTGTTGTGAGGCTGCATTCATTTTCAGTGAATTTTTTTTTTTGGAGATTCTTTCAGAGCTTTTGCCCATTTCATGATGGGTGATTTTCATGAACACGCTCCCCACACTGTACTGAGTGTTCTGCAGTTTTTGACCAAAACCAGCATGACCCCTGTGCCCCACCTCCCTATTCATACTTGATCTTACCCCAGTCAACTTCTTTTTGTTTCCCCAGATGAAAAAAGTTCTCAAAATGAAATGTTTTGCCCATGTGAAAGAGGTGAAACAAAAATGGCGGAAGCACTAAAAGAAATTGAGATAGAGGAGGAGTTCAAAACTGTTTTGAGCAGTGGAAAAAGCATCTTTATAGGTGTATTGCATCATACAGAGAGTTCTTTGAAGGTGACTGAAGTTTAAATGTGTAAAAATAAATACAATTTTTTAATAAATAAATTCTGGGTATTTTTTGGTTCCTCTCATATCATGCAGCTATTTAAAATTTATTATAATAAATATGTATTAACATAGTGAGAACTCATGCCAAAATTTAAATGTAAAAGATTACAAAGCTGTAAATGTAATATGGTTCAGTTTTGTTCGAAATTATTAAATTTTATTTAGCTCATGAATATCTATATGCTTATCTGGTTTCTTAGAGATATTAATATTGTATGTATGGTTATCTATCTACCTATCCAGTCATAAAGAAAATATACCAAAGGGTATGAATCATTAACTGTGAACAGTGAGATTATAAATTATTTTATTTTTCTCCCTTAATATTTTTCAATACTTACCAAATTTTCTACAGTAAACATCTATGACTTTGAGGATCAAGAAAAATACATGTAATATTAAATAATTAAAAGGTCAAAGACTATTAACAATATAGGGAACAGCTTACAGTAGAATGTTAGATTAAAAATCAGAAATATAAAAGCAATTAAGTATACTCTCATCTATGCATAGAAAAATGCTTACTATACTATAATGTATGAATTGCAATTATTTCTGGTTGATACATTTTGGATAATAGTTATCTTTTACATTTGTCTTTTTCAATATTTCTCAATTTTTCCAAGATGCCAATATGTTAATTTTTATTATTTATGTACTCATGCATACATATACATGTAAACATGTATACACATATATACTAACACATATATATGTGTATTTACATATATTTAGAGAAAGAGAGAGACAAAGAGATACCACCCCTTCTTCACTGCTAAGGGACTTCAGGACCAGATCCTTTTTTTTTTTTTTTTTTTGAGTTGGAGTCTCACTCTGTCTCCCAGACTGGAGTGCAGTGGCCGCTCCCGGCCACCGCAGCCTCGACCCGCTGGCTCCGGTGATCCTTCTGCCTCAGCCTTCCAAGTAGCTGGAACTACAGGTGTGCGCTACCACGCCCAGCTGCTTTTTTTATTTATTGTAGAGATGAGGTCTCGCCAAGTTGCCCAGGTGGGTCTCAAACCCGCAGGCTCAGGCAATCCACTCACCTCAGCCTCCCAAGGCGTGGGATTACAGGCTGAGCCACCGAGCCCGGCTGAACCAGATCCTTTAATACCAATGATCTGAACACCACAGGACATAGGTTTCAGTCCTAGCCTTTCCCATTATAACGCTGTATGACTGCTGAGTCTTCTAAATGTAGTGTCTGGCATATAGCTAATTCCATACTTCTGGGAACCATCACAGGACCCAACTAATAGTAGATATATAAAGCATACAAGTAAGAAAGTAAGAAAGAAAAGGATTATTAAAATTAAAGAAAACCAATCCAAAATAAACAAATAATGGAGTTTTGGTTTTTCAGGCTGGTGAAGATGTCAATGTCAAGGAAAAATGTCAAACACTAATTACAGTTTAGCAACAGCACATGAGCTAGAAAAGATGAGAGTACACAACTTAATTTGCAGTTCTTGACTAAAGCTAAACAAACTAAAAAGTTAAATAAAGCTAAGTAAGGTTTATAACTGCAGGAGATGGAGGGAAGTACATTCTATGTTGGTTCCTTTATCTTTCTGTCAGAGATTTGCCCATCCTCAACAAGTGCTTCCATAAAAAGATAATTACTAGGTTCTGGTTGGGAGGCAGCTCTCTGCGTGGCCTGGCTGACACTCCACATGCTCTTCCATAAGCCTCTGGGAAGGATGGACACGGAAAGGAAGGGGGCGGGAATCTCATTCCTGCAACATGCAATATCCTGGACCCACAAACGCCCCCGCCCACAGTCCCAAGAGCTTAAAGGAATAATTCAGAAGGGTGAAAGATTTTATTAGTATAGAAACATCAGAATGGCAATGAGTCTTAGGCAAAGGCACCCATTTAGAGTGGGAGGATGTGAATTTGAGAAGCAACATTTCCCCTTACTGCATAACCTTGGGCAACTTTATCCCTCAAGGGCAAATGATCCATCTCAACAAGGTCATGATTTTACAGTATTTCATAGCCCACTCTTACTCAGTACTTATTAGAGGCCAAACAGGTCTTTATATTTATGAGAAACAAGAATAAAACATAACAAAGCCAGTTACAGAAATAAAACAAGACTCTGCAGAATTGAGGGGCATTACTAAAGTTTACAGGGAAAAGAACCTTCTTGGAGTTAGAATGTTTAGAATAATTTTTTTAAAAATTTTTTTCTTATTTAAAATTGTAGCTTATACAAAGTTTTCAAGGGGAACAAAACATTGGAGTTCACTTTGATTGTCTTCCTCTCTGGTATCACCTACAATTTTACAACTCAACGTATAATCTATCGAGCTGCAGTGTTGGCATCCCCCTGGAGCTATTCAGAACATAGAATCTTTTTTTAAGTTGTGGGGTACAAGTCAGGATTATGTACATAAGTGGTCTAGGTACAGGTGAAGTTTTAGACCTCCCATTGAACCTCACTTCTTCTGGATTAGGATCAGGCACCCTTATTGATGCCATGTGCTCCCCCACTTCCCTGGTAGTGCCTTGCTACTGCCAATCCCTTTTTCGTAGTATTATGATAGATGTTCAGTGTCTACTTCTGAATGAGAACAATGTGGCACTCAGTTCTTTGTTTCTGGAATAGATTACTGAGTATGATAGAGTCCAAATCCATTCAAGTTGCTGTAGAATCTCATGACCCACCCCAGAGCTAGTGAACCAGAATCTGCATTTTAACAAAATGCCCGGATGATGAGTGTGCAGATTAAAGTTTGCAAATAAGGGAAATTAGTAAGTTTTAGAGGGTGTTAGAAACACACTAAAAACAACTTGATTTCTTCCCTGTTATAATCAAAAGAAACACATTTTCTATCCCACTCAAGCCATTCTGTGTACATCCTCATTCCCAATTCACAGGCTGTACCCTACTTCCAGGAATCTACTCTGATGCCAATTACCTACTTCTCTTAAGCAGGGCCAGTTCCTTCAAATTTGAATTTTCCCTTCCCCAGTTCTGGCCACTGTAGCCCCCCAGGCCATCTTTTCTTTGTACCTTGAAAAGCCCATCAGAAAAGTACACAACTCCTCAACAGTTAAATGTTCATTGACTGCTTCCTGTGTGCTTGTCCTGCTCTCATAACCCAGGGATGGACACCTGTTAGGGGGTGAGTAAATCTATGTAGATAATAGACTGTACCCACTGGAGAACCACCTAGAATCCATCTGAGGTGTCGAGGGGTTCTGAAGAGCTTAGACATCGATCCCTCAAAGAGCAGCATTAAATCTTCTTACCAGACCTCCCAATAGCTGTCTCTCAGAAGCTTTCAAGAGGTGGTTTTCCCCCCCAGAGACCATAATCAAGCACATTAGAGCCTCGGTTGCCTGATCCTGCTTCACAGTGCCACCTCTGAAGGTGTTCAGCACAATTAGCACATGGCCTTCCTTAAGTGGTACAAAGCGTTTACTAAACCCAGGAGACTAGAATAAGGGGAGCATTAACAATAGCAGAAAACCACAGGAGGGTTCTGTTAAAGGGCCCTCTGGGAAACTGCATTGTTCTGATTGCTACTTTTCTTTTATACACATTACCTCTAACAACAAAAGAGAAAGTTACGATGCTTATCAAAGTGGAGGGTATTTGTCAGGAGTCAGGACAGCTCCCTTGAGCAGCATCCCGGCCCCATAAATGTATGCACTTTACTTAACAGACACCCCCCCACCCTGTACCCACCATGTCATTGCCTCACCTACTTTGTCCCTTCTCTCCAAATATCTTCTTCACAATTTCCTTTTACCTTTATAATAAAGTAGTACATACACTGAACTTGGAGTTAGAGGACATGAATTTTAGTCTTTACCTGGTCACTAATTTCCCGTTTGACTTGGGATTTATTCTTTTATTTTAGAAATCATTTAAAGCTCCCTAAAACATGTTTTTACTCTCAAATGGTCATACGTATTGAATCATTTGGCTACAATGCCCCCAGTCAGCAAATCTGCCAATGTTCATAAACAGGTATGGAGAAGCAGGAGCCATCTCTGCACATCTTTGCTCCAAGACACATTTCCATCCAGTGACCAGGTTCATGAACATTATTAAGTTATCTTCAAAAGTCCCCCTGAGCACAGGCATCAGGCCATAATGACATGGAGAGCTCATTTTGAAATGAATTGTGGCTAAGTACTGATTTCTCTCATAAGTCACCTGCAGGCCAAGCCATGGAGGGTACTGATGTGTGTTCCAGAACCAGCCAGACCTCGGTGCAGTTCCTAAACTCAACACTTGCCAGGGCTGGTGCAACCCTGCATGAGGTCCTTAGTGTTCAAAGGCCTCATCTACAACTAGGGATAGTAACATAACCCAATTCACAATGTTGTTATGACAACCTCTTGATGCCAAAGCTTGTCACCCAGTAGAGTTAATAAATGTTGTTACTAAATCTGCACAGATACAGATCCCTTGGAAACATAGGCACATATCTGAAGATACCCTATCTGATTATGAACTAACATAACAGTAAAAATAGGCAGGAAAGTCCCATCAGTGTCTTTTCTTTTTTCTCAGACAGTGGTGACTTAAGGGACAAAACCTGTGTTGCCACACCCACACCCCTGTCTCTCTGTCCCTCAAAAAATACCGTATACTCCAGCCATTCAAAATATAACAGTGTGGCAATTCCTAAAAGATCTAAAAATTGACCTCCCATACAACCCTGCAATCCCCCAACTGGGAATATATCTGGAAGAACTCAAATCACTCTATGAAAAAGATACCTGCATGTGCATGTTTATTGCAGCATTATGCACAATAGCAAAAACATGGAACCAACCGTGCTGCCCATTGAAAAAGGACTGGATAAAAAAAAATGTGGTACATATACACGATGGAATATTATACAGTCATAAAGAAGGACATATGAGCTTCACAGCAACTTGGATGAACTTAGAGTCTATAATACAGAGTGATCTATTGCAGAAAATACTGAATATTGCATGTTCTCACTCATAAGTGGACCTTGAACAACTATAATTAACACTATAAGAAATGGTTTGGCAGAGTGGGAAATTGCCAGAGGATGGCAGGGGCAGGACTGGCAGTAGTGGGAAGCTGCTGGGGTGTGGGGAGTCACACCTCAACAAAAAAGGGACAAACCCCCCCCGTGTTGCCACACCCACACCCATCTCTCTGTCCCTCAAAAAATACCTTATACTCCAGTCAATCAAAATATCCCCTGGTTTCTTATTTCCATGCCTGTGCTGATGCTATAATCTAACTCCCAAAATGTATTGCCTCCCGTTGCTACCTCCTTAGCAGAATCAATGTCTCTCTTTTCTAGATCCCACAGCTTTATTTGTGTCACACTCACTCTATTTTGCCCTACAGTGTGATTAGGTGTGTCATTGATTTCTGGATCCTCTCTAGAGTCTTGCCTTGGATTCCATATTATCCACAGAAGTGAACTATGCAGTAAATTGGATAGACCAGGCCTAGGGTGAGCCCCTAAAGCAACTGGGATGTTCTGATGACAGAATCTACTTTTGAAGTATGATGTCCCCAGAGAAAAATAGCTGAGCTTCAATCACAGGATACCTCAGAAAAAGCGAAGCCAGTTAGTTACTGTCATGGGTTGAACTGTGTTTCTCAAAAAGATTTGTTTAAGGCTTAACAACAGTGCCTGTAAATGGATCCTTGAAAACAGGATCTTTGTAGATATAATCAAGTTAAGACAAGGTCATACTAGATTAGGGCTGACCCTGCTTCAATGACTGTTTTCCTCATAGGAAGAGGGAAATTTGGATACATAGATAGTTTGTGATATTGTGACATAATAAGAAATATACATGTGGTCTTTGTTTCTGGTTCCTGTCACAGGAGCTTTTAAAACTCTTAAAACATCCTGAGTGATAGGGGTGAGAGGAGTGTCTTTTCTTGTTCATCACAAGCCCTGTTCAACCACATCAGAGTTTATCCTACTGAGGTGGTTCTTGGTGGGATGCTAGATAGCTTGAAGGAGGGGGTTGGAACTAACCATGTGATTAGAGGGTTGGAATGTTAAGCCCCATCCCCCTCTGGAGAGGGAAGAGGGGCTGAAGATTGAGTCAATGGCCAGAAGGCAATGATTTAATTAATCAGGGCTTTGTAATGCAACCTCCTTAAAAACCCAGATTGGGGAATACATGGAAGTAACAAAAGTGTAGTACAGAAGTTCCAGAGAGGACACGGCAGCTCCAGATTCCTCCCCATGCCTTGCCCTATATCGTCCTTCCATTTAGGATCCCTAAGTTGTATCCTTTATAATAAATTTGTGAATGTAAGTAAAGCATTTTTCCTGGCTCTGGGAGCCATTCTGGAAAATTATCAAGCCTGAGAAGGGGGTCACTAAGACCCAGAGTTATAGTTGGTCAACTAGAAGTACAAGTGGTCAGACAGAACTTGTGATTGACATCTGAGTGCCGGGCAGCCTTACGGGACAGAGCCCTTTATCTGTTGGGTCTGACACTCATTCTAGGTAGTTAGTTTCAGAATTGAATTAAATTATAGGACAGCCAACTGTGTCAGAGAAATGGTGGATGTTGGGGGGGGTGGGAAACACATTTAGTGTCAGAAGTGGTTTTGGAAACTATGTCATAGTATCACAGTCACACACAGAGGGAAGATTGACATAGGAAGATAGAAAAAGAGAGTGGACTGAGGCATCCACCAGTCAGTGAAGGATAAGGAGTCCCAGCAACCCACCAGATGCTAAGAAGACAAGAAATGATCCTGCTCTAGAATCTTCAGAGAAAGCCTGGCCTTGCTGATGCCTTGGTTTTGGACTTCTGGTCTCCTGAACTATGAGATGATAAATTTCTCTTGTGTTAAGCCACACAATTTGTGGTACTTTGTTACAGATGCCCTGAGAAACTAATGGCTTACTTGAAGTCTATCTTTATAAAATTATCTCAGTATTACATTATATGTTTTTATATGGTATATAAACACATCCAATAATGTCTTTTATTTCATAATTAGAATGTATGAAATATCCTCAAAAAAGTCACATCCTTGTAAAGTAGTAGTAGTAAGTAAAATAGGCCCGTAAATATATTTTTTTAAAGATGTTCATATATTCCATCTCATAGCACAGACAGGAAAGTCATCCACTTTCACAAAGGGCTAAAATAAGATTATAGATTTAACAGGATTTGTTTGGAGTTTTCTGGCAAATATTTTCCTGGATTAAATGGCTATAGTCAAATAAATATTGACATTCTTGAGCCCAAACTCTGTCCCCAAAATATGTAAATATTTATTATATACTGACTATGTACTAAGCATTTAGCACTATGCCAGACCTTTAAGAATACAAGAGATATTCAGGTACCATTTCTTTCCATAAAGAATTACTTACATATATTTATGTGTACTTATGCTTAGGTAGATAAAATAGATGTATATATCTTTTTTCTATTTCTTCCAGTACACTATTATTTCCGTGTTGTTTCTTATCATGTGAAGATTCTTTATGCAACTAGAAAAACAAGGTCTTGCTAAAATTACACTTACTATATAATGATTTTCACTGATAATCTGTGACTAAGAACCTCTGTTAAAACAAATGAGGCTTAGATCAATAGTATATATATCTCTGCCACCTTATAGAAACTATCTTTCATACATGAATTTTGTTTTTCTCTAACTTAAATTGAGCCCAAGGATAGACATGGGGTGTTCTTTCATGTCTTACAAGGCTCAGAAAATAATGAGACTAATAGTGTTTCTAGTATTAATAATTCACTCACAGAATCACAAAGGCTTGATAAGAAAACTCTTAGCACATGGATAAGAACACAAAGAAGAGCAAATATTGACAGATAAATACATTTGTTTACAGATATATTTCTCTTTCCCAAGGGACTCAAACTCACATAGTTTCTCTTTGTTGTGTTAACAACTTCTCTAGCTACCTGTTTGTACTTTTATTTCCTCTTGTAAACACACTTGTTTTCAACTGTATTGACATTCAGCTGGTTTTAATGCATTTTTTCCTGATATTTTCTGTTAGGAAAAAGAATTATCCAGTTAGGACAAATTGTATGTGTCGAAAATCCTACTAATTCCACATGAATTCTCATTGTCCTTACTAAAAACACCTTAACATGAATGATCCCGGGCATGGGGCTGAGATCAGTTCTCTTGAAATGGCCACTAAAATAGCCAAGATAGTTAAAATAACTTGCTTGACATAAGGAACTCTATTTTTGTTCAAATCTTCCATTTTAGTTGTCTGCCTGACCCAAGAATGACCTCCCATGTGTGCGTGTGATTGCTGTAATGTTTCCATGACCACAAACCCACAACTTTGTTCCCCTGAGCTGGCCACGCTAACCGATCATGCTGGCCGTTTGCAACACTCCCTAGCCACAGGTTCTTTGTAATTGTATGCTTTGTTAACCAAAATCAAATGTTACACCTGGCAAAACCCCGTTGTTATATTCTCATGTTTCGTTCTTATATCTTGTTAGTAACCTAACCAAGGTAACTCCATTGTGTAATGTTTCTGCCACCTTGTCTCTATGTAACTGCCTCAAACCATATCTTGTTGGCAGAACTCCAAGGACTTTACCGGTTGTGTCTGGGACATAAAATTAATCAAAATTCCCTAACAATTAAAAGTTCCCATATTGGTTACTAAGTTGCTAGTTTATGGTTGCTATGGTCACTAAGTTGCTATGTAGCCAACTTGCAGATTTTGCCTATATAAGCATCTTGCTGATTCCATTCAGGGTCAAGAGCTTCATGGCAAGAGCCTACTCTTGACAGCGTGCGAATAAAGGACTCTTAATATTAATTTGAACTTGGCATGCTGGCATGACTCCTTCTCATATTTTGGTCATAACACTCTCTACCATGCTTAAAATGGTACTAGGCCAACCCATGATTCTAGCCCACTGGGATGAAGTTTAGTTCAAGGATGGCAAATGGGTTTTAGAACACCTTCTAACACTGAACAAATGTTAGTTTCTTGTCTTTTAAAGCATTCTGAACTAATCTGGACCTACAGGAAATGAAAACTCTGTGTTAGTTATTTTTGTCTACACTGGCAAAGAATATGGAAAGCGCTCACGTTTGCCCAGGTGTTTGTATCTCTGATTTCTTTGGAAAGATGCATCTGATTTCATGGAAACAGATAGTGACAGAAGGACACTCTGTGACTTATGGCAGGCTGTTGCACTTTGGGATTGTGGTGGATAGAACTCAGAGTGACCCCGCGTGGATCTCCTCACCTCTAGGTATTCATACTTTGGTGTAATACTCTCCCCTTGAGTGTGGGTGGGATTTTGACTTGCTTCTAACCAACAGAATATGGCAAAGGTGATAGAATGTTACTCCTGTGATTACATTAATACATATGAATATAAATGTATTTATTTACTGCTAGCTTTGAAGAAGCAAGCTCCTGGATTATGAATACACCTATGGAGAGGGCCACCTGTCAGGGAACTATCAACAGCTTCTAGGCACCGAGAGCCTCAGTCTGACAACATCAAGGAACTAAATTCTACCAACCACATGAGCGTGGAAAAAAATCCCAAGTCTTGGATGAGATCACAACCCTGGCCTTGACTTCAGTCTTGTAAAGTTTTAAAGCAAAGGACTCAACTAACTTATGCCTGAACTTAAGACCTTTAAAAACTGTGAGCTGATAAATGTGTGTTGTTTTAAGCAGCTAAGTCCCTGATAATTTGTTATGAACCCAAACAAAACTAATACTGGGGATTACTGGGCAATTATGTTGGAGGGAAAATGTAATCTGAGTTGAGGACTTGGTAGCCAGGGAGCCTTTCTTTAACTGCCATGGCCACTCTATGACAAGTTAAAAATCCCATTTTAAAGATGAGAAGATTTAGTAAAGGAGAGTTCAAAAACTCTACCCATATAATAAAAACCTAGTTTCAAACTCAAGTAGATCCCTCTGATTGCAAATCCCATGTTCCTTCCAAGACATTATATGCTACTGGTCTGAACTCACCAATTTCATTTGAATGATTCCTCCCCCTTTGATTTTAGTGATCATTTCTCTAAATTCAGGTCCCACCAGGATAAGGCATGGCATTCAAAAAAGGCAATGAAGGGAATGTGGAAGTTCAAGAAGTTGACACATCACAGGTAATTCAATTTGATTTTGGATATCAGCAATCAACTAGTGGAGACTCACCCTTTAGACAGAAACCTCGAACTGGAAATTGTTGATGTGGGGTGGCAAAGGAGAGGGGTGAGATATTTGAAACACATTCAAAAGCACCCTAAAAGTAATGAATATTTTTCTGCAATGTAATTGAATTAGGTAGACAACTATAACTATTTCCCTTCTGCAAATGTCCTGTTATAGAGAGGTGTATGGTTATAAGCAAATCTACAGAAACATAAGCCAAAGAAGTCACTTCACTTATACACTAATGTCCTTCCTTTCTTGTCCTTTCTCACTTCCCTCTGATCATTTTTCTCTTTATTTTCCTTTATAAGAAACTACTCAAGATGAAGAGAACTAGAGTTCCTAAAGTAATATGACCATCCACGATTATCAAAGTTTTCTACTAAGATATCATCTTCAGATGGGGAAGAATGTCTCAAAACCAAGGGTCCACTCACTGTCATTGTAATCACTTCTAGCAACAATCCAAATCTAGGACTACCTGAAAGGCTAGGTGCTGAGTCTCCACATAAACACTATCTCCTTCAACTGAAGGTATTTCATTTTGTCTAATGCCCCGCCCCCCCAGGGCACAGTTACAGACTGTTAAACTTCTTTTTGTCATAAGCATTGTGAAGCTCAGAGATTACCTCAACTAGTAATCAATACAGACTGGCATATGAGGGGTCTCTGCAGAATACAGATACGCAGATTGAGACAAAGAGAAGTCATGTGGCCTCGCCCAGAGAATCAATGGGTGGGGTAAGGTGATAATATACATATCTTTCATCATTTATTCATTCAACAAGCATTTATTGGAAATACTTCAGTCAATAAATTAACTCTACTAGAGGGTAGCAATATAAGGACGACCAAGCCACTGTTCACAACTACAATCTCACAGTGACTCTAGTACAAGATATGGACCTGCCAAGAATCATTGTAACATATGGATTTCATTCAAGGACAAATATTGAAGCTCTGAAGTCTGTCTAAAGGTAGTTTTCAACAGGAGCAATTGTTTGGGTCTATAAGAATGATTAAAAGTATGCCAGACAAACAAGAAGAGAGAGCAATCCAGAAAGAGGTAAATTGTGCTATGCTCTCTTCACTGAAGTGACCATAGCATAAACTCAGCTTCCTTTCTCTATTGCCTGCCCAGTTGCAGGTCAAAAAATTCTTCTGCCCACTCCTTTCATTAGCAAAATGAATCTTGTGTAACTCTCAGCTAGGATGTCATGAATTATCTACACATAAGTTTCCCAGTTACTGACTTCTCCACCCTCTGGTAAGCTAGGTAGCCTGATCAAGGAAATTTGTCTGGGGACAGCTGAGCAAGCTCTGATGGTGTGCTTCTCCTGAAAACTTGTAGAGCTTGATCTAACCCATTATCTTTTTTTCACACTAGCCCAATCCTGGGTGTTTCCTGTGTTCAGAAAATAATCACTTGCTTCCTCTCTGCTAAGCTGCTTTTCACCAAACTTTTCTCCAAGCTGGTTGTCACTTTGGCAGAGTGAGAGAAGAATTCTTAACATTTTTACATCTTAAGCTTAGCAATTATTATTCTCTATGAAGCTATTGGGGAAGGGGAAGATTGAAAAAAGTGAAAAAGTTATTTAAAATATGTTTCTCAAGCGTTGTTTTAGAGTGTGATGGGGCAGTTTAATGTGAAAGGAAAGTGGGAAGTTATGGTCTTATTTCAGCCAGAGATAAACCCTATTGAGAACAGCAAAGGAAGCTTCTTATAACCAATAGAATCTCAAATCCAGGTAGGTGGTAACATCTTCAGTTGCATGACCGACAGGAAACATCCCAAGACCAGGAAGCTGCACCTTTCCCTGGGAGCATGCTACTTTAAAACTATCTACTATGCCATCTCTGCAAATTTCAGTATCCTCCCTTATTATTATTATTTTTTATTTGAGTTGGAGTCTCACTCTTTCGCCTAGGCTGGAATGCAGTGGCATGCATGCTCATGGCCACCCCAGCGTCAACCTGCTGGACTCCAGCAATCTTTCCACCTCAGGCTTCCAAGTAGCCAGTACCACAGGCGCAGCTACCATGCCTGGCTATTTTTTATTTTATTGTAGAGACAAGGTCTCGCCAAGTTGCCCGAGTGGGTCTCGAACTCGTGGCCTCAGGCAATTCACACACCTCAGCCTCCCAAAGTGCTGGGATTATAGGCTGAGCCATGGAGTCCGGCCTGTATCCCCCCTTATTAAAGAAACTTTACATCCTCCATCTAGGGCTGATGGTATTGGTATCCTTCCATAAACCATGTCACCATCCACTGTGACAGCCATATGCTCTCTAAGCGTCCCTAATTTCCTTCTTTGCCAAATAAGGATAATGTCAACATGTACCCATGAATTTACTGAGAAAATTAAAAGAAATAGTTCTTATAGGGCTCTTAGCATAGTGCTTGTCATCTAGCTATAATTATAAATACAAGTATATGGATCATATATATTATATAAATACAGAGCCATATATTTTATGTAAATCTGAATTATAATTCTAATTATAAAAATATAACTAAGTAATATTCTTTTTCTGGGAATCTATCAAAACACCATACACTTTACGAATATTATCTCAAATGTTTACAATACCCCAAGGTATGTAATTGTCACTTCCTTTGGAGCATTGGGAAAGGAAGCCTCACAAAGGCAATGTAATTACTGCGAGATCACTCAGCTAGTTAGTAGTAAAGCAAGATTTGAATGGAAGTCTGTGTTTGTGTCACCATCCCGTTCTTCCTTTACAGTTAAACCCCAAAGAATTTTGCTTCCAAAATTCCAAAAGGCCCCTAATAAAGGACCTTATTAATGCAGAGAAAGGGGATAATCTGCACTTTGCTGGGTATTTTTTTTTCCATAAAATTTGAGATTCAGTGGCAATAATACTGTATTCCTTTCCATCCTTACTCCAAAACATACCAGCATTTCTGCCATCTCTGACTTTCACTCCAATTTTCCTACACATTACACTTAAGCTTATTTATAAAATTAGCCTTCAGGGTGAAGCATGAAAGACAACATGGAATGCTTTTCCACATGCCTCAAAGACCAGACCAGACATCGCTGTTTTTGTGATGCCTTCTCTGTCTTAGCCCAATGATTGAACTTTTTCCCCCAGAGCAACCATAATACCAACACAAGCCTCTGATTGAGCATTTACTAATTACCATGATTACAGCTAAAACTTATAGAGCACTTACTGTGTGCCAGGAGCTATTCTAAGTGCCAAGCACTATTCTAAGTACTCTCCATGAATTATCCCATTTAATCTCTATAACAATCATTTTGGATAAATAGTACCATCAGCCCCATTTTTTTAGCTGAGAAAACTGTATTGATTTTGATTACCTGTCTGCCTCCCCCACTCCTTAAACTAAGTGATTCTTCTCTTTTTATCTCAGCATCCATTTGTTAATACCTGCAATAGGCTAGGTGCTGGGAGTCGGTGCTAGACTAAGTTCCATTTTATGAGCGAGGAAACTGAGGCTCAAAGAGATTGCATAGCTTTCTGAAAAGTAGAGCCACAATTGGTAAGAAAAAGAATTGCTATTCAAATCAATGGTTGTGGGTTCCCTTATCTAACTCTGTCGCCCATGATAGATGTAAAATAAATGCTTTTTGAATTTAAAAAAATAAAATAACAAGAATAGAAAAAATAAATAGTACATTTTGCATTAGGTGGTAGGGTCAGGAAGATGTATGTATTATGCCTTAAAGGATAAATTAGGAGACACCAATCCATTATGACGTTTTGAGAAGACAGATTCAGTCCTGCACGGTCAATGACACATTTGTAGGAGACAAACTTTTGTGAATTACTATTCATCAATAGCTTAGCGATAGAGAGAAATGATCTTTAGGGTAAGACAGATCCTGAGTTTGAACACCTGCTCTCACTTCCTTTGCAGGGCTGAGGCTTGTGATTTACTTCATCTGAGCCTCAATTTCCCAACCTACAAAATGAGGATAATAATACCCTGCTTGATGTGAGCTGTTATGAGGATCCCAATGAGATAATACATACAGAAATGTCTGAATAAATTCTAAACACCCTCATGTTGTTGATTTTTCATCTCTCTCCCAGGGACAGACCAAATGCTGTCCAAAAAGTGCCCACCAGCATTCATTTTGAATATATGTGTACCCAGAAATTCCTGAGAGAAGCTCTCATGAAAAGTAGCTCCTTCTTAATCCTGGTTAATTCTTCAAATGAGGCCCCAATGTGTATTTTACCACCAGCCACAGATTCTTTCATTAACAAAGTGATTATTATTATTTTTTCAAACTGCTAGGTTTTATTCCCAGTTTTATCACACTGATGAGAATTTATAGATAGGAGAATATAATAAAGTAAAAGTCCAAGCTCAGTTTTGTGCAGAACTGATAGTGTCTCCTCTGCCTGAGACGAGAAATAAAAGCATTATGAGTAAAAATGTCATTGAGTTAAATAAGCTAAATATCTTTGGAGAAATTGATTTATTGCACTATCCCCCCTGGAAGTCAGAGCCACCCACACTTACACAAAGCCACCTTATCTCATGGGTGAGTTCCACAGCTTTTAATAGGTTTTGACACCCCTCACCCCCTGAAAGCCCAGAAATAATTTCTCTTGACTTTAGCAGCAGCAGCAGTAAAAATACTACGTGGATTAATTTCATTTTCTGAGACAGAGGATTGTTTCAGGATATCCAGGTATTAATAAGAAATGTTATTGTGGACGGTAGGGGATTTTGATTCATTTCTGTCTTTTCCTATGACTGAATTCTGGATTGTCAATGAAGATTGCTTTTGGTGATTAATTTGCTTCCCCAGTTTTAGATATGGCCATCCATGGTGCTAATATAATGACATGTATTGAAACACCTTCAGTTTACATGAAGCAAGAATTGCTCAGAAAATTCCTCAAAAACCCAGCCCAGACATCACTGTTTTTGTGATACCTTCTCTGCCTTAGTTCAGTGACTAAACTTTTCCCCCCACAACAACCATAATACCAATACAAGCCTCTGATTGAGCATTTACTGATTACCAAACAGATCTAAACTGCTCTGTTTGGTAATTAGTACTTTGAAAAACAAAAAAAAAGATATCAATAACCAAGATTTTGTTAGAACCCCATATTGTATCTCTTTTCCAAGCTATGATACCTCCCAACCTCCTCATGTGGACTCCCCTCACAGAAAATTCCAACCTTTTCCACCTCCTCAAACACATCATTTGTTAACCCAAAGGGTTTATGAGAAGAAATGGGGACAGTTTATTTTGTTAGAATGCAATTTACTATTAATCTTCATCACATGGAACCATAAAACATGACAGTCATGGTTTATGCAAATGCAGACAGGGACAGAGTTATGACCCTGACATCAAGAGCAAAATAAAGTCCAAACTCCTTAGGCTGACCCCGATCTGCCTTGCCAATTATAGGTTCAATTCTTGCCATATAGAAATCTATTGATCACTAACTTGTCATTGGGAATTTCTTCCTGTGTCATTGCTTTTGCTATTTCTTCTATCTGAAACACCTTCCCTATTTTATTTTACCAAAGAAAGAAGGTATTCATTCATTTACTATATATTAGGCACTCACTATGTGCCAGATCCTTAGAAAACTTCAGTAAGCAGACACCTCTTTCCTCTTAAAACAGTATGGTGTGCTGATTAAGAGTGAAGACTAGAGCCACAGCCTGGATTAGAATCCTGGCTTTGTTTTGAATAGCTTGTGTGGTCACGCTCAAGCTACTTTAGCTCTCTGTGCTTCTATTTCTCTCTCACCTTTAAAGTGAGCATCCTGATAGTAGGTATCTCCTAGAAATACCATAGCTTTAAATGGATTAACTACAGCCACAGTCAAAAGCAGACAGAAAGTAAGCTCCCAATAATTAAGCT
The DNA here is from genome assembly GCF_000164805.1 of Carlito syrichta. Lineage (NCBI taxonomy): Eukaryota > Metazoa > Chordata > Mammalia > Primates > Tarsiidae > Carlito > Carlito syrichta. The sequence continues at coordinate 676,546 of NW_007251129.1, read as the reverse complement.
ACCGTCATAATTAACTTTGCTTATCCAGGCCTTGCACCTTTCTTCCAAGACTGAGTTGAATCTCTACTCCTTCTGGGAAACTTTCTCTTGACTACCCCAGCCCAGGATTTGTTTTCCTTCATTCCTTCAGCAACATTTATTCACTGAATGGAAAATAGGATTTATCATCTATGTCAATCCTGATCAAGTATTAATGACTGCTTAGAGCCAGGGCTAACAAGCAACATGAGGCCTGTTCCAGAATCTTCAGGGGAAAAAAATGATATGTAAGGATTGGTGAGTGACACGGAGAGCAAGTCATGAGAAAAGACGACTGAGTGACAAGACTCAGCTGTATATTAGTGTAACCAAAATATTCTCTCCTCTGCTTTCCATAATGTTATGATTATATCTGTGTCGTTATTTAGCTTCTCTGAGCCTCAGTCTCCTAGCTTGTAAAAATATTTTAAAGAGTACTATCTTCTAGTATGGTTGGTGGCTGGTTGCAGCGGCCCACACCTGAATCCCAGCACTTTGAGAGGATCACTTGAGGCCAAGAGTTCGAGATGAGTATTGTTGGGCACATCACAAGAAATAACGTATCTAGAGAACCTAGTTGGAGGCTGGTACATAGTTGGAGCTAATTTAATGTTTGTTGTTGCTATGTATTATTATTATTATTATTACCACCTATTACCACCAAGCAGCAATGCCACCAAGTGGGCAATGATTACATGTTTTGGACTGTGAGCATTTTCAAAGTACTGCCCCTGTCTCCCCAGTTAGTAACTCTCTTGGGGGAAGCAACCCTTTGCTCCTCATGCACTTAACACCTGCTCCAGAAGAGAGAGCCCTCAATGTACCTTTGTGGTGTGGGTGTAGTTGGGGTGAGGGCATCTTTTCTCTGCATCCCCTGAGAAATTCAAAGCTAGAAAGGCAAATGAATATCTGAAAGGTCCCTCTTTCCCGAGCCAGAATTCCTGCTTCGCTGGTACACAAAGAACAAAATACGAGGAGATGAAACTCAATATTAGATGTGTTTTTCCCTTCAGGGAGAATCCACAACTATACCTCTTTACAGGGGACACTGCTCAGGCCACAATTCAGCTAAGCTAAGTTATTGCATCCCTTGGCTGTAGGCTTTATGCTAAGTATACGGAAATAAACCAGAAAAGGACAGAGTGACAAAGTAAACCCTAGAGGTACAAGGAGGAAAGCATTAGAGTATCTCACAAAATGACACATTTAACAGTAGAGTGTTGTCGTAAGGCCATTTGAAGCACCATAAGAAAGAAAAATGGATGGAGCTACCCTGAAGGTGCAACTTTGAGAGCAGAGTTACTGAAATACTGAAGGCCAAGAGGAGGCTGCAATGCTTGGACTGTCCACCAGAGGAGAATAGAGCACCCAATTGACTTTTTTTTTTTTTTTTTTTTTTAAATCACGGGACACTGACTCTCTTCATCTTTCACAAAGCAAGGAGGACAGGTTTTTGGAAACTCAGATCTGGGCAGCACCACTCTTAGCTGTCATTAGTCATGTAGGCAACAGCAGGGTGGTTTTAGAGTACCTTTCCCACATTTCCAGAGCACTGTGATTACCACACTACTTTATTTTAAATTTCCTATTAAGAGTTGTCCCATCATCTGCATAAGCAAAACAATATGCTCATGATATAGATAAGAAACTAGGCTCCAATAGATGAACTGTCCCGAGGCCACACAATTATAAAGTGAGAGCAGGTATCAGGTTCTCTTAATTTAACCCCACCTCATATGGCCACATTCATTTTCCATAAAATTAGCTACAAAATACAAGTTCATTTTCACAATGACTTAACAATTCTTCACACATCCTCTGGACGGGGGGCAAGAAGGGCAAGACAGGGACGCTTTCCAGAAAATGATTATTCCCCACAAATAACATAGGAACTTTCCACTGAGTCTTTACTAAAATTCTAGTACATTTATTTAATTATTTAATTTTAAATTTTATTTATTTTTTAGAGATAGGGTCTTACTCTGTCACCCAGACCAGAGTGTAGTGGTGCCATCATCGCACACTGCAGCCTCAAACTCCTAGGCTCAAAGATTCTCCTGCCTCAGACTCCCAAGTAGCTGGAACTATAGGCGTGCACAATCACACCCAGCTAATTTTTTGCATTTTTTTAAAGATGGAGTCTCTCTATGTTGCCCAGACTGGTCTCAACTCCTGGCCTCAAGCAATCCTCCTGCCTCAGCCTCCCAAAATGCTGGGATTACAGGCATGAGCCACTGCCTGGATGCTCTTATTTAAAAATAAACATTTTATGTTAGAACAAATTTAGATTCATAGAAAAGTTATAAATCTAGTACAGACAGTTCCCTTATGCCCTTTACCCAGTTTCATCAAATGTTAATATCTTATACAACCATGATGCATTTGTCAAATTAGGAAATTACCACTGGCATATTACCATCAAACTCCAGACTTTATTAAGATTTACCAGTTTTGTCCATTCATGTCACCACTCTGTTCCAAGATCCAATCCAAGATACCACATTGCTTTTACAATTTAATTCCTTATATCACATCATTTATCCATTACCCTTGTCTCCTTTGTGAAACTTAGAATTTCAGTATTTTAAACCAAACACCTGACTTTCCTGAGATCTAGGTTTGCCTAGCACACTGGAGGTACATGACGTTTGCTGATGAATTTTGCCACACAAAATCCCACCTTAATCATCATTATAAAAATCTAGACTTTCTAACTTTTTTTTTTTTTCTGAGTTGGAGTCTCACTCTGTCGTCCAGACTGGAGTGCAGTACCGCAGCCTCGACCTGCTGGGCTCCGGCGAACCTTCTGCCTCAGCCATCCAAGTAGCCAGAATTACAGGCATGTGCTACCACACCCGGCTGATTTTTTTGCTTTATTGTAGAGATGAGGTCTTGCTGCCCAGGCGGGTCTCAAACCCTCGGGCTCAGGCAATCCACTCACCTCAGCCTCCCAAAGGCGGGAGATTACAGGCTGAACCACCGAGCCTGGCTTAGACTTTCTATCTTAAGATTTAGGTAAATTTCTTTCTTTCGACAAATGGAAGCCCAGCATGTTAAACATGAGAGTAACAAGCTCTGCTGAGATTGCAGAACTAGTTTCTGAATTCAGAGTAGACATGAAATGTAATACACATGGGCTGGGAAGAGAACACAGACTGTGAAACACTCATGCAGCATTAGCTTTCCCTTCAACCAAATCCAGTAACCTATGAAATGAATATTAAAGAAGAAATATGGATTTATAAGAACTTGTAAGAAATGTAAATAAGACTTCAATCAGCCTATAAAAGGGACCAGAGTTCGTGGCACAGAGTGAGATAGCTTCATCCTAGAATGAGTATCTACATAGAGCTGTTCATTATGCCCATCCCTCAATCCTATGTTTCCAAACCAGTTGCTGAGTACAGTTGCTTTTTGCATTTTTTTGAAAACAAATACAAGTATTAAAAGTAGGAGAGAGGGAGAATGGAATAAATGAGTTAAAAATGCAAATACAACCAAACTTTCATTCTACAATGAACCATATAGAAGTATTAAAAAACACGTACTCGGTGGCCCAGCCTGTAATCCCGACCTTCGGGAGGCCAAGGTAAGTGAATTGCCTGAGCCCATGGGTTTGAGACCCTCCTGGGCAACTTGGCGAGACTTCATCTCTACAATAAATAAAAAATATTAGCCAGGCGTGGTAGTACATGCCTGTAGTTTCAGCTACTTGGAAGGCAGAGGTAGAAGAATGGCCCAGCAGGTTGAGGCTGCGGTGGCCGGGAACGTGCCACTGCACTCCAGTCTGGGCAACAGAGTGAGACTCCAACTCAAAAAAAAAAAAAAAAAAACATGTAAAAACAGTTGTCCTTAGATATTATACTTTTCACACACAATGCATAAACACTGTCCAGTGTAACCCTCAATGACTTTGGATAAATAATTAAATGAGAAATAGAATGCCCATAGTATTATTTTACTTGCTACAAACAGCCTTGTTAAAACTACCTCTCATAATTTCCTTGTCCAAAATCATCATGCAAATGCATTAAAAAACCTATATTTTTCAACTGGAAGTATTTGTACTCATCTGATTTTCTTTTTCTTGAATATATCTGCCTAGAATTTTTTTTTATAAAAATGTGCATGCATAAAGAATTTACACAAACACACACATTAGGAGAGTAGACACATAGATAATATAAGCTATTTGAGGATGGTATTTACTTTGGTAACCTCAGAGAAGCTAGTATAGTATGCTTAATAAATGTTTGAATGAAAAGGGAAGCAAAGCAGGTTGATGTCAGGGTGGCAGGAAACTGCTGCCTTTTCCAACTCTATACATTAAATATCAATGGAATCCATTCAATAAAGATGTTTTGCACCTACAGCTACCATTGTTGATATTTTTTCCAACAGGAAAACTTGTAAATTCACTGAACCCGTCATACTCATGCTTAGCAATCACTAGCACTCCCATCTCAGTTTTTTATTCATGAAATGGACATAATACCTCTTTAAAGGATGTCACAAAAATCAAGTGCATTCATGCATTCATCCACTAAACAAGTATTAACTGAATACCAAATATGTACCGGAGAGGAAGTGAGGCTATTAAGAGAGACAACAGCAGCAGCAATTAAATCTCTTCCCTGGTGGAACCAACAGCCTACGAAGGTAGAAAGGCACCAACTAAAGGTGTACAATGAAATGGGGGGGATCTCGAGCTCATAGGTGTTTTGGGATCAACAGGACAATTTGGTAAAATGCGGATTGCTGGACTCCACTTACCTCTAGAGTTTTTGGTTTAGTGGATCTGGGGTGGGGTGGGAGAATGTGTACTTCTAACAGTTTCCCAGGCAATTCTGTTGCTGCTAGTGTGGAGCTCACACTGAAAACCACCGCACTAATAAGTATAAAATTATAGTTTTTTAAGTGTTGCAAAAGAAAGGTTATGAAATTAACAGAACCTGTGAATAAAAAAAATATTCTGGGCATTGGGAAGAGGACGTGCAAAGCCTCTGTGGTAGAAGAAACAGAGTAAGAACTGGGGACAGAAAGAAGATCTGTGTAGAGAAGTGTAGCATAAGGGGTACCCAGGACTGGAGCTGAGGGAATTAGGGGCCTACTGGTGCAGAGCCTTGTAAGCCCATCATAGTGTTCAAATAATAAATTGGGAAGCCATCAGGTTGAGACCCCTCTAGTACCTTGGTTTCCTACCTAAGCAAACCAAAACCCAAATCAGAGTGAAGGGTCGCAGCCTAGAAAAACAAAACTTAAGCTTAACCAATCAGAAACCACCAACAAACCTCTAAGTACAAACTTTCCACTTTAACCAATCAAATATTTTCTTTATCTTGCTTTTGTAAAAACCACATAAGTTTTCCCCTCATGCCAGTCTTCGCTCTGAACCACCCAAGGTCTGGTGCTGCCTAATTTACGAATTACTGAATACTCAAATAAACTCATTAAAATTTGAATGTGCCCGAGTCTGTTTTTAAGAGTCCCTACATCTTATTCTTTGAGCCTTAGGCAACCAAGAAAGGGTAGTAAGTATTGGGGGTGACATGAATAGATCTCATTCTCTGAAAAGTGTTTTCTGGCTTCCTTTATTGACGGGACTGTTATACTGTCAGTCAGTGCTGAATTTCTCTGGGACCTCAGCTCTGCCAATTACAGCCCAGGTAAGTTACTCACTATTCTAAGTTTCCATTTTCTCATCTGTAAAATGCTGGTGGTAGTTCTCCTCTAATAAGGCTTGTACAAGCTGACTAAATTAATCATGTGTGATACTTAGACCAACGTCTACTACAGAGTAGCCCTCAAATTTTAACTGGCATTATCATAATTATTCACTGAGAGTATCCAAAAAAAGTGCTATTGAGCAATGGCAAGTTTTCCTCTAATCCACAGGGGCAGAAGAAAATAGAATTAATTTTCTTAAAAGCTCTTTCAGGTAACATATCTTACTGTAAAGGTGACAATAGCTTAAACCACAGAGGAAGAGAGTAGAATCTCTAAATAGCCAAAAACCAGAGTAGTTTTAATGCCTATGAAATTAAGAACATAATGGTAGAAATCAATGTATGTCTCCCAATCCCCAACCCCAAATGTAAGTTCTAGAAATGCAGGGGGGGAAAAAAATTTTTTGGTGTTGTTGTTTGTTGTATTCTCAGTACCTACAAGAATGCTTGGGACTTGGAACTTCCTTATTGAGTGGAAATGAGAACTTGTCAACGTTGCTATGTTCAATCAAATTCGAAGGCAATTCACTTTGCCACCATCACTGAACCTCAAGTCTCTGGTCATTTATGGAGAGAGTGAGGTGTGAGTATGCGGTTTTATGAATTGATATCCTGGGTCATAAGTCTCATGACACAGTCAGTGAAATGCTGTCACAGTGGAGGCAGTAGAGCCTACACACCATGCCCCCAGCCTGTGGTGTGCTCAGCCCCTGCAATGTGGAGTCAATGCAACCAGCCTCTGAATGATAGTCAGGACATTCCTTACCACCTCCCAATTGACATTTTCTGATTAAAAATTCCTCAAAAACTTCCCAATGTCCTTAAAGCAAAGATCCAGAAGACCAGGCTTACAACTCCTGCATGAACTGACCTTGGCCTACTCCTCTAGCCACATGTAATAGGCTTCTCTGCTCCTGCCCCATAATCTAGCCAAACTGAACGAGTCCTGCATGTGAAGCTTTTCAGGTCTCTGGACCTTTTTTCTATACCATTTCATTTGCCTGTTCACCCTTCCCACTCCTACACTTGGTCATCCTTCAAGTCTCAGCTTAACGTCTCTTCTAAGATGAGCCCAGTGTTTAATAATCCCCCTAGAGCCCTGAACAGGAATATTCATATGTTCTCTTCCTGTAAGTTCTTCACAAGGACGACGTGTTTGCCTTGCACTCTTCCGCCAGGGCTTGGCATACAGGGTTTCTAAGTATACCAGAGGGGCCAAAAATATGTATATACATTTTAAGACATGTTACATAGGGATGGCTTTTCGAAGTTGAATTGAATTATGGTAGCAATGTGTAGTACGACATTCACTCAAAAGATGGCGTTAATCATATGAATGCTAGCGTCAACATGGGACAGGCAGGACAGTAAAAGAAAACGGCAGAAGCACTATTGTTGTTCAAGGAGTGCAAGACCATTTTGAAGTGGTATGTGAAATTCGAGAACGTTGTGGAAACACAGTGACAATGGAGGTATGCAACAGAAACTCCAACACGCCTAAAAACTGCATGCATCTGTGATAAGTTTGAGATGCGTGGTATTATGTGTGATATGCACAAGGGAAGATCCGGGAGGCATTGCACAGCAACAAGTCTTGCAGTAGTTCTTTGTCATCAGAAGAGTCTAGACGCTGATGGTAACCACTTTGAACATCTCTTGTAACTGCAGAAGTTAACGTGACTTGTATTCATCTTTTGTTATTGGGATATATTATCACAATCTTAATACAGCTTTTTCCTTTGTTAAAATGTGTGTATATTTTTTGGCATCCCCTGTATATGTCCAGTGACATTATTTTTCTTCTTTCATGCCTTCAAAGTGTTCTTTTAAAAAGCAAAAACAGATGTTCAAGCATACACACACATAAATACAGTCACAATTCCTAAGGAATATCACAAATACTCCCTCATCAGTTGCCACTAGTGACAAAGAGAAGAATTCTACCTGGGACATGGCTCATGATTTTCCTAACAACTGGAATTCCCCTGAGTTGCGTCCTAGGATTCACCCATCTATTTTCTGGCCCAGTGCTTCTCAGGCTTTCCCATGTGTATGAACCACCTGGTAGTCTTGGTTAAACTAGAAAATGCAATAGAATAGATTTGGGATGGGCCCAGATTTTGAATTGCTAACAAAGTCCCAGAAGCTGCTGCAGCTCCAGGGGGCCACAATGCCGGGCAAGGTCATAGTCCACAGAGAAGCCAAGAAGCAGAAAATTGGAAAAGCGTCACCCTTACTTCCCTCATTCCCCCCACCACCACTTTTGTCCCCCCAGGACAGCCACCTGCTAATTAGGAAGTGGCCATCAGTGGTGGAAGAACAGAGATCCCTTCATTAGAAGGGGCGGCAGGATCATGTGTGTCCAGGAGTTAATGAGACACTCATGACTGCATCTCCCACTTTGGGGTGCTTCTAGTAACTGTGATCTAGTAACTGTGATTTTATTTTATTTTTGTTTTGTTTTGTTTTGAGACAGAGTCTCACTCTGTCGCCCAGACTGGAGTGCAGTGGCCGCTCCTGGCCACCGCAGCCTCGATCTGCTGGGCTCCGGCGATCCTTCCGCCTCAGCCTTCCAAGTAGCTGGAATTATAAGTGCGCGCTACCATGCCCGGCTAATTTTATTGTCGAGATGAGGTCTCGCCTGCCCAGGCAGGTCTCGAACCCGCGGGCTCAGGCAATCCACTCACCTCAGCCTCCCAAAGGCACAGGATTACAGGCTGAGCCACTGAGCCCGGCTGTAACTGATTTTAGATTAGCACTGATTGTAAAACAGAGTGGTCGGAGACACAGCCTACAAGAAATAGGAAGTGAGGAGGATGGAAGCCCTAGGAAGGACAGGGAAGGAGAAAAAGTGGCATCTGGACTCCTCTCCTGAGCTAATCTCTCCCTAAATGTGCATGACCACACCAAGGGCGACTTTCTAATTAATTAGTTGTAAAGAGAATTTGTCCTCATGTGGGAACCATGCTCTGCTTTCTTTCCTCACAACATGGATTGCTGTGAGGGCAGTGGAATTCCCTTTGCCACGTCAGACCCTTTAGATTAACTCAAACATCCTCTCAATCCCTGTTTGCAACTTCTCCTGGGCCACCAAGACCATAGTATAGAGATTAACTGTGAAACTGTAAAGAATGTAGTGGTGGGGAGAAAGCTTGAGCATAACCAGTATTATAGCCAAAGCTGAGGATTTCTTCCTTTCTTCCTTTCTTCCTTTCTTCCTTTCTTCCTTCCTTCCTTCCTTCCTCCCTTTCATTCTTTCTTTCTTTCTTAGAGGCTTCAGAGAGCCTAACAGCTCTCACTATCTCTCCTCCAGCTAAGCGGCATGACAAAATGGTCTTCCCTCCTTCGGTAGGAATTATGCATGTCACTCTTAATGTCAGTTTAATATATTTTCAATATTGTAAAACTGTCATGGTAGGTTTCTGGGAAACTGTTCCCCCCAGGGTCCTTGAATAATGAACTATTTAAGAGACACTGAAGGAAGGACCAGTGCTGGTTACCTCCTGAGCTCTGGGAAATCTGGCCCTCAGAGAACCTAGGAAGGAAGCTAGACTGCTGAAGTCCTCAGCCTTTTCCATTATGAAGAGACATGAAAATATAAGACGGTAACTGAGGAAGTTGTTCTGGAATTTTTGCCTGCACAAACATCCTGGTGAATAGGACCAGTATGCTTAGCCAGGTTCTAACACCAGAGATGACCAGTTTAGGCATGGGGCCCATAGGTGGGGACTAGGGGAATGGGACTAAGCAAATACAACCATTGCTCTACTTTGTCACTTTTCTGGGTATCTCAAGGCCTTGTTTTCATACAGCTTCCTCAATCACTTTATCATTGGCTTCAATAATATCCAGTCTTTAAAAACATAGAAAAGACACATTCCAACACACCCCAATCTCCCAATTTGGCTGTTTTTTTTTCAACCTTACACCAGATATTAAGCCTAGCAAGGTCACCTACACTCCTACATTTGAGACTTCCTCCAGGCTTGAGGTCCCTGTGATTGGCCCTGCTTCGTGAAAAGAAAAGTTTGCTCATTCATGGGCCTGGGATCCATCAGTTGGGTCTAATCAGCAAACGTATGGTGCTAAAGGTGTCATTCTGCAAGAAACTTTGTGGACTATCTAAAAGGTAGGCCATGTCACAACAAACAGACCATTCTGGTTGACAGAGAATGATAAATATGGACAAGCCCCAGGGCAGGATGCCATCTGCTCTTCAGACTACACAGAGGGATGAGCAGAGTGGCAAGCTTAGAGCAGTAGGGGATACAACCCAACTTTGCCAAAGAGTGCTCCAACTTTACACATTGCCCTGTAAATATTCTTCATGTCCACTCATGAGTAATGGCCAGGTAGGAAACTGGCCTAATTTTCTAACAAGCCAGAATCCCATAGAACTGAGTTTGAGAAATTTATATCTGTGCAATGAAATGTATCTGCTCCCTAATGATTGGCTCCTCTTTCTTACACTTCTGTAATTTTTTTTTTTTTTTTTGAGTCAGGATCTCACTCTGTCACCCAAGCTGAAGTGCGCTGGTGACACGATCACAACAATCACAGCTCATGGCAGTCTTGACCTCCTGTACTGAGGCAAACCTTCCACCTCAGCTTCCTGAGTAGCTGGGACTACAGGTGTGCTCCACCATGCCTGGATAATGTTTTGGTTGTTTGTAGAGATGATGTTTTGCTATGTTGCCCATGTTTGCCTTGGACTCCTGGGCTCAAGCAGTCCCCCTGCCTCAGCCTCCCAAAGTGCTGGGATTACAGGCATGAGCCACCATACTCGGCCCTCCTCTACAATACTTATTTTCCCACACATGGCTACAGTGACATACTAGGCCCCTTATTCAATCACCTGCTGCCTGTTGTAGAAAACGCAGTAGAAAAGATCCGGGATGGGGCCTTGTCCTTCCCAATTTTCTTCCCTTCAGTTGAGAGGAAGGGAAGGATTTGAGGTCTGACTCCCACCTCTCTGGCTAACATCATACAAAAGAAAGTAAAGTAAAGACTTCTTCCCTGGTAATACTCACTATCCCTCTATGGCAAGCAATGCATCTAGATCAAACACCTTATTTCCCTTAACAGGTAGAGAGGGTGGTATTAATAGGAGCTGGATATGTGGAGCCTTTCATGACATTCCAGATTCCGGACAGGGCACCCTTTGGTCCATTTACAAAGGTGCTGTTCTCAAACAAAGACTGAGGACCAGGCTAGGCTTTTGCAGGCTGAAGTAACTATGGATCAATAATACAACCTAGTCTTCAGATAGAGAAGATTGCTCAAGGATCTTACACCTACAGAGGATTTTCTTGACAAGACAGGATAGGTGGATCCTAGAAACAGCACCCTAGTACCACTTACTGGAACATGAACGTGAAGGACTTGGGTGCCATGAAGGTATGTTTTTGGCAGTTCTTTGCATCAGCTCCCAGGTCTGAAGGAATAGAAAGTTGGAGGAGAAGAGAAAGGAACCAAGGAGGTAAAACCCCAAAGGGATAGAGTTTGGATGCTTAGGTCACCATACTAAGCCAGCCTCTAAGCCTCCTCTGTATCCCCAGAGGAGTAAGAGACAGGCCACACTGAAATTGTAAATGAATAAATGGAGTAAACCAATGACTCTGATTTTCCCAAAACATCAGCTTCAGATTTGAAAGTTGGTTTTTTTTTTGAGTTGGAGTCTCACTCTGTCACCCAGACTGGAGTGCAGTGGCCGCTCCCGGCCACCACAGCCTCCACCTACTGGACTCCAGCGATCCTTCCGCCTCAGCCTTCCAAGTAGATGGAATTACAGGCGCGCGCTACCACACCCGGCTGATTTTTTTATTTATTGTAGAGATGAGGTCTTGCTGCCCAGGCGGGTCTCGAACCCGCGGGCTCAGGCAATTCACTCACCTCAGCCTCCCAAAGGCGGGGGATTACAGGCTGAGCCATCGAGCCCAGCTTGAAAGTTGTTTTTAAAATAGTACCTCTTCTTTTCATTGCTTGAACTACGACAGAAACTGCCCTACACTTGCAAGTAAAACTAACAAGCGCCTAAACAATCAGCCACAGGGATTGATTTGTTTTAACAAATCAGGACTTCGCTGAAAATGAAATTAGGAGAAATCTGAGATCTTGGATAAAGGGCACTGAAGGTGAAATGAGTGTAAAAGCTTTTCTTACTAGTAGTGCTGGGTAGTCTATTAAGCATTGTTTGGGCAAAATGATGTGTTCTGATTGGCTGGTTAGATTGGGTTTGTTTCTCATTTGTCAACTTGGAATCGATAGTTTCTGTGCATTTCTAGAGCCATCTCTTTACCACAGGGCCCATGTCCATCTATCAGAAGGCCCACAGTAGAGCCAGGAAGAAGTCACTGATCAGTTCATTTGACAATTTAATTGGTTCACTTCCTCAGGAAATGATTGTTCTTCCCCACACTAAGTTTCTAAGAGAAAACAACAGAATGTGGCCAGACTCTCTTATTTGGTGTTTTGTGAGAAAAGAGCATTCAGAAAGAAGGCACTTCAGAGTTGGGTGGTTATGACTCACGCTATCCTTTATGTGAGCAAAGTTAGAAGCTGTGATTTGAGTAGGCTCCACACACCTGCTTCCTACGGTTGGCATTGCTGTGGTGTCTGATAGTCCTTGCATACTCATTGCTTTGGATGAAGTTGCCAAGGGAAGGGCTGCTGTTAATTACTAGTTATAGCTTCTCCAGCCACTGCATTCATATTTTCACATTGTGGCTCAAATCAGTTAATTAGATTAACTCTTAGAGGATGGTGCATAGGCAGGTCCTAGACTCCCTCCTCCCTCACCCTGTATAGCTGCCATTTCTAAACCCAGATCTTTCTAATCTGTTCACTTACTTCTATCTCTGCTACCACCATCTGAGTCTAAGTTGGCCCTTTAACGGTGTGTCTTCTGCTTCTCTTCTTGCAGCCTACCTCCTGCCCTATCAAGACACTGTAATCAGGAAAATCATTTAAAAATCAAACCATAACAATGCCTCACTTAGGTCTTTAAATAGTTTTTTTATTGTCTTGAGAAAACAGGCTTAAGGAGGCTAAGAAATTGACCTGCATTTGTATAGGATTTGAGCTGAGTCTGTTGGACTCTGAAGTCCACACACAGCACTGGCCAGAGAGGCGATGTGGTCGAGTGTGAAACACTGGATCTCAACCCAAGTCCTGGCTTTGGCTTTGCCATTTAGGAATTTGGGGGTCTTGGCAACTAACAACATCCTGGCATCTAGCTTCCTTTCTCTCAGAAACAATGCTATCCGTACTTGCCCTGGTCATTTACCTACTTCTCACAAGCAGAGGTATACCAGACTCTAACAATTATAGATCATGATGTATACCAGACATTTGCCTAATTTTATGTATATGTCAAAATCTGGCTTTTATGACTCTTCCTCAGTTGTCTTTTCATCATAGGCTTAACAATTATGTCATCACTTGAAAAATACATTGCAAAGGCATTGATCTTGGAGAACGTGTGGTTCCATTCTCCTTCTTAGCTAAGCTACCGAAGACAAATGAGATATGAGAGCAAATGAGATAAGGTTGTGCAAACACTCTGCACAAGTGAAGTCACCATACCTGTGGGTGGTCAGGCCTCTCTCTACACATTTCCCACTTTCCTTAAATGGACAGGACTTCCCCAGTTCTCTTCATCCAGTATAATTGCTTAGGGTATTATGAATTTCCTCTGTGTTTAGGGACTCCTGTTCTGATACATCAAGATACCTAGAGTTGGCTTGTAAAATCAACGAACAGTGCTATCTTCCTAAAGTTAACAAAGTATGAGGGTTGTGCCCAGAATAGTTCTACTATAAAAACATATTCCACGAAAGGTCAACACATAGAGTTATACACACCAGGGAAAGAGCCTACTTTTGTGCAATTTATAAAGGCCTCTGTGTGTTCTCACTTAGAGCAGTCCAACATGATATGACTAAGTCTCTTGGTTCTGCTGCTTAGAGACGATGCCACCAAGCTATGACATTTCTGACCTGATTAGAAATCAACCTTCATAAACATGAGCAAAAATCTGCTTACAGCTTCGAGAACGTTAGCAGCCTTTTAATCTAATGAACATCTTTTTTAATCTATTGGGCGTCTTTTCATTTTCTCTAACATGCCATGGCCATGGTTTGAGCTATCAGAATCAGAGCCTGTCGATACCAATCCTTTTCCAGAATGTGTTTAATCCTTATTTCATCAATCAGCATCAGAGTTTAAGTAGAAGTAAACTAATATTTCTTGAGTTCTTACTATGTATGTTAAATAAATTAGTGCATTTAATCTTTCCAAAGCCTTACATTCCCCATGAGGTAGCTACAATAATCCTTACTTCACAGGGAGGAAAGTGAGGTTCAGAGAGGTTAAGAAAATCTTGGAATTATTATTTGAATGTAGTCCTGACTGGCTCAGTAACTCCTGCTATTCTTACTCTAACAAACACGTTCCTGTAAAATAATAAAATTTTTTTCGAGTTGTAGTCTCACTCTGTCGTCCAGGTTGGAGTACAGTAGTACACTCACGGCCACCCCAGCGTCAACCTGCTGGACTCCAGCGATCCTTCCGCCTCAGCCTTCCAGGAAGTTGGAACTACTGGTGCGTGCTACCATGCCCGGCTAATATTTCATTTATTGTAGAGGCAAGGTCTCGCCAAGTTGCCCAGGCTGGACAAGTTGCCCGGGCTGGACAAGTTGCTCAGGTAATCCCCTCACTTCAGCTTCCCAAAGTGCTGGGATTATAGGCTGATCCACTGAACCTGGTCAATAAATATGTTTTAATCAAAACAAAAAAGGATCAATTGTTGAGATGCAAAAAAAAAGAAGAAAAAGAAAAAAAAGGGGGGAGGCTACTCAGTCCCTGCCCTCACCCTAGATGAGATTACTCATCTAAAATAAAGACAAAAATGAATCCTCTCCACATGTAGAATAAAAAAAATAAACTGTGCCTGGCACCATGCCCTAGACAGTTTGAAATGAGAGACAAAAGCAGAAGACCCTCCAAAAATACAGATATAATGGAAATAGGCTATTTTGCGAGAAAATAACTATAAATTAGTACACAAAGGCTCAACGCAGAGAAAGACAAAGTAGATCAAAGAAACAGAATGATTTCAAGTCTAATAAACTGTGATAATATTATGGAGGGTATTAATGTATCTAAAGAAAAGATGTGTCCATCAGAAAGGGAGTTGGTTGGCAATGGAAGATTGGAGGGGGGAAGGAGAAAGCAAAGCAGGCTTTGATGGGCTTTCTCTCTCTGCAGGAGACAGCATCTTGGCCACCAGACTTGGTATTCTGGTTCTATCAACAAGGCTCTGTAAAAGGAGCGGACAGCAGCAACAAGCTATTACAGCTGAGGAAAGCTGCATCTTGAGCAGATGACCTCAACTTCTTTTTTCTGATTCCAAGTTCCCCAAAGCAACTTTCTGATTTTATTTTTGCAGAGAAGCTAAATTATAAAGTATAAGTACAATTCACGCTGACAAGAGAGTTCAGGTCTTCTGAGATTTTCTTTCTTATGGACATTAATAAACTGACAGTATGGTTTTCTACATCAGTGTCTTGGAGTTTGACTAACGTTGGGTCTATGCCCAGGAGGTGAAGCCACTCTTGATGTGCTAGCCAAAAATGCAAATCAGAATCAGGATTCTGATTCTGCAAGGCTGCTGCTGGTTAGGACAAAACCATGAAGAAGTCACCATGGCAAGGCATCCATGGACCACCTACATCCCAAATGGCCCTTCCTAATTGATGCTTCAGTCTTTCTGTGTGGACTGCAATTCAAACTACAGGCCTCTATGCCGTCATGCTGGCATATAAGAGCAAACACCATCCTAGTGAAGGGACCTCCCTCAATATGGTGTCATGGAAAATGTGTGAGAGTTGATATTGAGAGACTGAGTTTATCAAATAACATCTTTGCCACTAATTAACTACATGACTTTAGAAAAGTCATAACTTCCTTGGGTCTAAAGACCCACAGCTATAAAATGGAAACCATGTTGTCAAATAAAACCCTTCAACATTTGTTCCCTTGCAAGGAAGCTGTCACATAAAAATGTATGAAGCATGGACAATTGAAATTCTATTTTCTCCAAGGCAAACCCACAAAACTGTATCTCAAAACTGCAGGATGCCAGTCTGGGGTTTGCCATCTGCCAGCTGAGTGACCTTGGGCTAGTTGAGATACTTCTGGGGTATCAGTTACTTAGTCTGTGAAGGAAAATTTTGCTAGTGTATATAAAAGGCCCTCCTAGTTCTGAGGTTTGGAGCTAACACAACCAGAATTTTATTGCCCATAATGAAGTATTCTCTTTGGATGCTAGGCTTACTGCAATAGCGTTCTCTTTGCTTTTCCTGATCTCAGCAAAGTTCTCTTCAATCCATTCCCTATATAATCCTCAGAGTAATCTCAGTAAGACTTAAATGTGACCTTGTTAAACTCTTGCTAGGAAGCCTGCCATTGAAGAATCCCTCCATTGTTTTGAGAATAAAGATGAACATGTCCTCCTTGGCACATAAGGTCCTTCACAAATTTGTTCTTGCTTTCTTTCTTGCCTTTGACCCCTGTTTCCTCTATAGGCACACCTTGTGCTTTAGTATTAGGAAACTATATTCAGCTAAGGATGGTTCCCAGATATCTAGATTTGATGCCTTGATATGTAACAAGAGTTCTCTTTGGGGCATGTGGACTTTGAGATAATTATGAAATGTCCAGTTAGAAATATCAGGTAAGCAGTTAACTATGGGTGTCTGAAACTCATGAGGAGCTCTGGGTTATAGGAATCCAATTTGAGGTCATCCAGATAGACAAAAAAGTTGAACCCATGCAAGTGAGGCAAACACCCAGGAAGATACATACATCGCAAAGAGTAACAGACAGGTGGTAGAATACTGACTAAACACACACCAACATTGAAGGACTTTAATAAACTCAATTCATGAAAAATTCTATAATTTGAACACCAGACAGGGCAAAAAGAATCATCTTCTCCCATGTCAACAGCTCTGACCAAATTAAATAAGTTAGCATCTAATCTATTTTTCAGAAAAAGAAACTGAGGTCTTGGGAGGCTATGATCATTTGTGGAAGTTGTCTAAGCTGGTTAATGAGGAAGCTGGGATTTATATTCAAATCAGTTTTACTTTGATCTTTTGATTCATGCTCTTAAAATCGCTTTCTTGCATAAACCAGACAACATAAGATTTTTCCTTTTCTCTCAGACAATAAACTATTAAATAAAGCTCAATTCAAATAAAGAAGTTATTATAACTGATAGTAAAAGGGATATTGTACTTTAATTAATGAATTGGTTAATGATGGTTCCTTGAGTTTATTTAACTAAGTTGTTTATTTGTGAGAAGTAGAAAATTAAGGAGTTCTACCTAAAAGAAGAGCATCCTTATCCTCAGAGTCTATTTGTAGTCAGTTCCTGTGATAATTTATTATAAGAAAAGCTTAAATTTTCATTTGCCTATAAACTTTCATTACCTGTAAAATGGAATAAGTATAGCATTACATAGCTAAAGGCAGACTTTTATTATAAAGTCATAATTTCACTCTTGATGAACATTAGGAGTTTGTGGTCAACATATCAGCCACACCCTGGCCACTATTTTATCCATCCCAGACAAAAATTCTGTACAGAGTTGCAACAGTCACTTTATATCACACAATCAATACTGCAGAACTTTGGCTTAAAAAAGCACCCTTTAAATTTAATGTTGCTTAACTAATGTTTAAGCAAAACAAGCTATTTATATGATATATGTGCAGTGGTGATATGGCTTATTCCCTTTCTTATTTATAATAATTACCTTCTCTGGCTTCTGAAATAGTTCTTAGCTGAATTTTCTCATTATTATTATTTAGTGCCCAACACAAGCTCTTGGGGGCAAGTAGCAGAACTACCAAAACTTGATATGAACAATTTATTGGCCTGTGGTGTGACTACCATATGATTGTCTTCAGAGTCAAATCCTAGAAAAAGCACGTGGGCTTGTATGTGCATTTTCTCCTATGGTGTTTTGGTCTGTCCAAAAATGTTGTGTTTTCAGACATTTCTGAAACATTCCAGAGGAAGATTTGGATGTAAGTAGTCACCAGATGTTATCAGTTCCTGTGGGAAGCCAGCTAAGAAAAATAATTCTTGCTGGGCTTGGTGGCTCAGCCTGTAATCCCGTGCCTTGGGAGGCTGAGGTGAGTGAATTGCCTGAACCCGCGGGTTCGAGACCCACCTGGGCAACTTGGCGAGACTTCATCTCTACAATAAATCAAAAATTAGCCGGGCGTGGTACCGCGCACCTGTAGTTCCAGCTACTTGGAAGGCTGAGGCGGAAGGATCGCCGTAGCCCAACAGGTCGAGGCGGTGGTGCCTGGAAGTGACCACTGCACTCCAGTCTGGGCTGGGCGACAGAGTAAGATTCCAACTCAAAAAAAAAAAAAAAAAGAAACAAAGAAAAATAATTCTCACAGAAAGTAACATGAGGAAACAATTAGCCCTGTTGACAACTTGATTTGTTGAAACAAGGCTGCATCACATCCAGGGGCAACTTGTATCTCTGTAGAGTTCAAGATAAGGGTTCACAGAAACCAAACTCTAGGACTTTGTATCATTTAGTCCAATTCACAAAAGCTTCTACAATTTAAACCCTAGACAAGGCAGAAAGGCTATGGAAAGATCATCTTCCCCTACATCAGTTTTAACTTGTGAGAGGAGAGCAGATCAATTCATATCTAACCTATTTTGCAGAAAAAGATGCTGAGTTGAAGGACACAAAGTTTTGATTATATAAGATAAGCAAATTCTAGAAATCCACTCTATAGCATAGTGCCTATAGTTAATGATATTGTATTGTATATTTAAAATTTTGCTAAGAGGATACATCTTATGTTAAGCATACTTATTGCAAAATAATAACAAAAGGTGGGAGGAAACTTCTGGAGGTAATAGATATGTCTACAGTATAGATTATAGTGGTGGTTTCATGGGTGTATACTTATTGCCAAACTCATTAAGTTGTATGTATTAAATATATACAGCCATGAAAATCATACCCCAATAAAGGAGTTTAAGAAAACACAGAGGGGAAAAAAAAAGAAGTGAGGCTTTGAGAAGTTATAATCATTAGTGAATTTTACACTGGCATGCATTACTTGCTTGAAATGGTGGTCAGGTTTTTAATCCATGCTTCTTTGGCTTCCAAACCAAAGATCCCTTTCTAGTAAGCTCACTTTCCACTGAATTCATTTGTTTAATGAACAAAAAGAATCCATCCTCTTGTTGGCGTCTATCATATCTTCCCATTTGTTGTTACCGTAGAGAGGGAAGAGAGACTGGAAGAGGGTAAAAGAAGTGCCATTCTAGAACCCTCTGGTATTGACGTAAAATACAATTCCTATATTTTGGGGAGAGGGATTGCATTCTTGGAATATTGCATCCTTCTCTTCTTGCCACAAAATCCACAGCAGTCATTGCGAATCAATAACTACCATCTCTGCCCTGGTAAGGGACACAGATTCTCAATGTTTCTCTACAAGGAACTATAAGCTGAAGTTTGCCAATCAGCCAGAGTAGATATCTGATAGGAAAACGTTATCCCAGACTTAACTTCTCAGTGTCCTCAGTATCCTCATATATAAAGCAAGGACAACAAAGTCCACTGCACAGAGTTATTTTCTTTTAAATACATTGTTTTATTCAACAAAGGATTTTATATGTTAACTGAAAATGTATAAAATTAAAATATTAGAGCCAACTAAAGCAAAATGTCATATGAGAAAAAATATAAATTAAGATTTAAGATATAGTCTCAAGGAAAAACAAAATTATCATAGATAATTAGGGCATAAGAACTTACAGGACTGAGCTATATATTTTGACTCTGGGTTTCCTGCAAAGCCAATGTACTAAGATAAGTTGGGTTGCCCTGTGATCCTCATTGCCCATGAGGAGAACAGTGGGTGCTAACAAAGTATTCACAGGGGCTTCATATGCAGGACACAGAGATGCAGAAGGCAGTAGTCTAGGGTTAGTGATTAGCATGTATAAAAATCTCTTGCACGTTAAAGAACTTTATTATATGTTGGAAGTAAGAGTGTTAGTCTTGGTGGTGTACTTGGGGACCTTTGGAAAAATTTTACTACTAATTAACAGAAGATGGAAAGATAGGAGGTTGAGAAGTACCGTGGAAGAAAAGAAAGAGACAAGAACTAGTGTTTTTTCATTACCGGTTAGATAAAAAGAATAGAGGACTGGGTTTTTAAGCCCCAAGACATTGGGTGATGTTCATTAGGCAAATGGAATCAGTTTAGCTGGTGAACTATGGCACATT
Organism: Carlito syrichta; assembly: GCF_000164805.1. Taxonomy (NCBI): domain Eukaryota; kingdom Metazoa; phylum Chordata; class Mammalia; order Primates; family Tarsiidae; genus Carlito; species Carlito syrichta. Next base: position 656,463 of record NW_007251129.1, on the reverse strand, counting down.
CAAACAAAGCCACATACCCAAATGGTTTCTATTAGAAAAACAAGCCCAGAAAATCTTCTAAAATGAGAAATATAATCCAGAGACTAGGGCAGAGGTTTGAAAGTGGAATGGAACCTCAGAAACTGCACATGAGCTTGTTTTGGACCTCCAAAGTATTTGCACAAAGAGACACCCCTCCCACAGCCACCCCCAACTTAAGAGACCCCACAGCACCAAATCGAGACCAAAGGAGGGTCTCAAAGAAGAGTGGCAGCCACCATCCATGAGTTACCCACAGCCATTGCTTCACCTCTTCTCTACCACAGAACCCTGGTTTGTTAAGGTAGGGTTAGAGACTCCTTGTTCTCAGAGAAAGTAGGCCCCTAGCTCACCCACAGAAGATGAAGCATGATTGGCCTAAGCCAGGCATGTTAATTACATCCCCTCCTCTGTCAATGAGTTTTAGGGTGGGCATATGGGCTCATAAGACACAAGAAGTTTGCTGTAAGGACTATCAAAGCCTCTGTGAAGGGCAATCATAGCTCTTTGTTCTCTCCTCTTCCTGCAGCCTGGAATGAGGTTGCAATACTTGGCCATGCAGGAGTCAAACTGCCACCTACCAGGTAAATAACCTGAGTATAGAAGCCAACATGCTATGGATGGTGAAGTAAAACACAGAATATACTCCCTGGTATTATTGTGAAAGAAGAGATAGAAGTTGGTTAGGCAGATAGAGAGGGAGGGTCTCAAGGAGACTTAACACCTGTGGGAATGCCCCCTGCACCATCCCCGTGAGATAATTGTTGACTGAAAACGTGGTTAATGTGGTTAAGAACATCCTCTCAACCCAGGATGTATGGCTAAAAGGGACTTTTTGCTGCTTAAACACAGGCACAGCACCTTAACTAAATGTCCTAACTTGACCTTGGCTTATTATAATATCATTAATATAGTATTTGCATTGCAGTTTTACCTCCTCCCTTCCTCTCCCTTCCCCCAGTGAGCTTTTCTGAGGTACTTACAGGTAATATTCAAGATGGAATAACTTTGGTCAAGGACCCGCATGCACAATAAGAATTGGGAATCAGGAAGTAAGAGGCGGTTGAGATGTAAATGAGAGAAACATCCCCAGAAAAGAGAAAATAAAACTACAAACAAACTCCTAGTTACCCATTTCAGGTCACCTCTCTTTTTCTAGAGAGTTTTGTTGCTTAATAAACTCCTCCTTTCACTCATCCTTTTGGTGTCCACATTCCTTAATCTATTTGGTCATGGGACAAGAACCCGAGGTTGCTGGTTGAAGTAACAGTTGGACTATGTTACCAGCTCTGGACTGCCTAGCTTGGAACTCCTTCCTATGCAAGAAGAAAGTAGTCCCTATGTGTCTAAGCTATTATCCTCGCATCATTCTCCACCCTGAGCTGCAGACATAGAAGGAAAAGGTCAGGGTAGAGGAAAAATTGTGAAACAGAGCAACAACTACTGTGTAAATCAAAAAAAGGTGAGAATTTGTGATGCAGAATTTATGACTGAGGATGAGATATGGGGAGGAGGTAGAAGGGAGGAGGAAGGAAGTGTGGCGTTCACAGGTAGGCTCTGGGAGAGGGATGGAGGAGGCATAATAAGTGCATCATGGTGCTGCTGTCACTGTGAGCCTTTAAATTCTGATCTGTTTTCAAGTCAATGGGGCTTTTGCTTTACAAACCGCAATGTTCTCTTTCTTCTGTGGGCCCATGTGATCATCACGCACAGTCAACGCAGATTCCATCCAGCCTGGATTTTACTCAAAGTTCCTTCTTCTGTCTGCCTTATTATCCTTCTCATCTGATCCCCATTTGTTTGTAGCTCTGGTTTAAAAGCCCACCCATAATGCTACAATGAAAAATGAAATCATAAGATAGATTAAACAAAAGACAAAGAAAGAGAAAACCAGTATTTGTTTTGGCCTGTGTCATTCCAGCCTTTCTCTTCATACTTAGAGCGTTTCCCTAAAATAGGCCAGTGCAGCAAATAGGATGGAAGGAGGTCTCGTGGATGATGACATACAGCATTTTGGCAGGTGCTTCTGGTCCCTCTGAGGAGATGGGCAGCAACACCCAGATGGAAGCCAAGGACAGACACCACTTCCCAAGGGTGGGGTCTGCGAAGGGGATGGGAGGAGGAGGGGTACAGCCAGTCAGAGAGTGAGGGAACAAAGCTAAGGCTCCTTCCTCAAACAGTGACCTAACATCTTTGAGGACCAGATGTGGATTCATCAGATGTTCCCTTTCATCTTTTCCACAAGACTGCCAGCTTTCTAGGGAGAAAGTTGACATCTGCCTTAGTTTCTGCTTTATTCTCAGGGCTTAGCACAATATGTGGCACATAGTGCACACTTGATGAAGAGTGAATGAATGAAGGTGTGAACTTTCAGGAGGTTAGAAAGAGCTGCATAAGCACTAACTATTGCCATTGGTTGGGGTATGTTGTGGTTGCTGTTGCTGTTACTGTGGTGGTAGTGATGGAAAAGGACAATTTCCTCCCGAATCTTCAAATATTTCATAGTCAAGAAGTTCATTGGCTTTTTTAGTCCAACACTGAGAATTGGCGTCTCTAGGTCTCATTAGCATCCTTTGTGTGGAATGCTCCCCCCCAGTGCCCCTCAGTGATGGACACACCAGAACAATCCTCAGGGAATGGTGGGGTAGGGTGGGATGACAGCAGGTAAGGGATGCCTACTACACTTGGGTCCTACCACATGGATCCACCCTCCCCTTCCTTTGCAGACTGCCTACCAGCCCCTAAGCAGCTTCCAGTGACTTAACTGCTTGATAATGGCCACTTCCTCAGGAGACACATGCTGCTCTTGAATGGAAAGAGAGTTTCTGTGATTAAACCCCCAGCTGTCGTTTAGAGCTAAGACTGGATTTCTGAAATTAATTTGAAAATTTCCATCCCTACTCTCTTTTTCTGATGCTTCCTAGTAAATTATTTCCCTCCCCTACTTGGGGGGCCAGGGTGAATGGGTGCTGGACAGCAAAGCTCTCTGTGTACAGCTGCAGCGCATGTGTTAACCCCCTGCTACATCACCAGTGAGGGCACCTATCATTTTGCTCTGCAAAAAGCACAGACTTGGCTGCCCTGCTGGGAGGCCCCTTAATGGGTTGAGCAGACTTTTAGTGCTCATCCCAGAGGTGCAGGCTGAGGCGCCTTAGTGTCAATTCCATCAGGTTTTCCTAAGATGCACTTGAGAACTGTGCTCAGACCCCTGAGGCCAATAGGACAGTTCAGCTTTCAGATTCCAAATCACTCCAGCAGACCTGCACTGCCAGAGCAGAGGAACTGAAAGGTTGGATCATTCCTATCGGTTTGCATGTGTTTTAATCCTTTGTGGGACAAACTGAGGATAAAGTAGGTAGAAGGGTACCTACTATCCACCATGACACACTGTCTTCCAGTGGCATTTTGGATAGACAAGTAGATAAAAGAAACATGCATCTTTATATCCCCAACACCTAACATAGCCAGAATCACAGATGCTTAATACATCTGGGGATGAAGGGAAGGAAGGAGGGGGAAGGGAAGGGAGGGAGGGAGAAGGGAAGAATGGGGAGTACCATGTACTAACTTTTACCAAAAAGCAAACTAGCTTAACAGTTCCTGTCATCTGCTAGGCACTCTTTTCTAAAACGATAAAATATATGTTCAGTCAATGGGCACACCCAAGACCTTCCCCTACACCACACACAGAAATACTCTGGAACTTCTCCATCTCCTTTCTCCTTTTTTCTTTTGTCCAGAGCACTTATCTGATGAACTATATATTCTGCTTATTTTCTATTCCTCCCACTAGATTGTAAGCTTCATGGGGGCAAAAAGTTTTGTCAGATTTCCGCCCCCCCCGTGTTTCTAATGCCTGAAAGAATGCCTGGAACACCATAGGCTCTTAATTATAACAAGTGAATGAAAAAAATCTGCAAATGAATGATAGTATGAATGGTAGCCATTATTACCATTAGAGTTGGCAACTCTTGAGCATTTTAAAGTAGAGTTAATATTCCTACCCACCCTAACTGTGTATGATACAAGAACTAAATGAGGTAATGTCCACAAGCACTTTGCACAATGCCTGGCACATAGCACATGCTCAATAAAATGGTGGCTGATATTATTATACCCTAATAGCTGCAAGAATCAAGTGAGACAATTATAATTACCCAACCCTATAAATGAAAAAAAAATCAGGCTCAGAGAATTTTAATGATTTTACCTAGATGACACAGCTAGTGAAAGTCAAACTTAGGCTTCCATCCAAATTCTGCCAAACCTACAATCTATCCACCACATCATACTGTCTTCCAATGACACTCTGCATCTCAGGATGGCCAAGATAAGTGTAAGATAGGGCAGGATGATGTAAATGAAAAACTCAAGGCAGCAATTAGATTAAATTTCAAATTGATGTCTGGCAGCTTTCAGAATAAGATCATGGATACATGTGTGTATTTGGTAAATATCTGTGTATGTCACTGCATAGGGAGTGGAGATGGGTGGAGAGCACCTCAGCTTGCTCTGTGGGGGGAATCTACAATCTACATTGAAATGTCATGAGAATTACTGGATAGGAAATAGGCATAGAAAGATGAATCATTCCTAGACAAGATGTTGGAATTCCCGGGTTCTGGTCATAGTTTTCCATTTAACTGTGTCATCTTGGTTAAATCTCCCTTTCTACAGTATGTTTTCCTCATATGTAGAAGAAGAAAAATTGCCTTCTAATCTAGATCTTTCAACCCTAATAGACCTGTCTGAATTTTGTGAGGGTCAATGATCTCAAGGGTGTGAGAAAACTTTGCACACCCTAATCTGAGCTAAAGATACTGACAGTCTCCTACACAGAGATGAGCAAAGATTGACTGATCCACTGAGAAGATTCTACCTCTCCTACTGGGCTCCTGTGAAGTCATCTTTTAGGGCAGAGGTCCCTAACCTTTTTGGTATCAGGAACCAGTTTCATGGAAGACAATAATTCCATGGATGGGGTGAGAGGAGAGGTGTGTAGTCAAACCTCACTGCTAACGTTAATCCATATTTGCAGTTGCTCCCAGCACTAGCATCACCATCTCAGCTCCACCTCAGATCATTAGCTGATTCCCAGGAGAACCTGGTAAAGGGGGTACATGTTGCCTTTTTGTGTGTGTTTAGGCTTAGGGACAAGCAGAGTTCAGATGTCCCTAAGCGGATTACAGTGAGACCCATTTCCTGTCAGACCCCAATAGTTATTTCTCCTTGCTTCTCCAGCTTCGCTTCACCCCAAAGATTCCACTTCTCTCTGCTTACCTTCTTCTTTATCCTATCAAAGAAAAGCCTTTTCTTTTTCTATTTGTTTCTGAGATGCTGGAAGACATCACTATTACAACATTCTCCCTTTTCCAATTGTCCCTTTAACCTCCCTTCAGTAATTCTTTTGAATAAAAGCCTCTCTTTACTAAGTTCTGATTTGTTTTTCTTTGACATCTCAAGTGCTATAAATATAGGATCTTCTAAAAATATCTGATGCTCACCTACTTCCCTTCACATCCATAGTCAATGCCCCAGTCCAAATTTAGTTCAGCATCAACTCTTTTCTGGAGAACTAGTATCTTAACATCTATTCTTATCCCCCTCCAATCTATGCTCTGTCCCATAGCCAAGGTGATCTTTAAAAAATAAATCTGGTCATGTTATTTTCTTTCTTATGGATGTTCAGCAGTTTTCAATTGCCTTTAGGATATGTTCTAAGTCTGTACCGTACTCTGTTAGTAGGGGATGGTGTGACCTGTCTCCCCTTCCCCTCTTCTTTATTCTATGCTCTGTTCATCAACCTCACTCACCTACCTTTGGTTACTTACACTCTAACATTCCATACTGCTTTTCATCCCCTTGAGTTGCTCTTCTGCATCCACTTGGAAGATTGCATTTACTCTTGCCTGGTTACCTCTTGTTCTCCTTCAAATGTCAGTTCAAGCATCACTCCCTTGGGAACATTTTTCCTAATCACCCCCATCTAGGGTTGGCTCTCCATATGTCAAGTTTAACAATATTTGAAATTGCATGTTTAGCGATTATTTGGTAAATGTCTTTTTTCTGTCATTAGATTATAAACTCCATGAGGTCAATTTTTGGCCACCTAGTATATCCCCTCAAAAACTAGCATGGTATCTGGCATATAGCAGGCACTAACAGTTGAATCACTTATAATGATAATGAGAAGAATAACATGATATATAAGAATGGTCCATAATATAATATTATGTCTTTGAAACATCAACCTTTGGGTAAAATGACTTTAATTCAATCTTGCTTCTGAAACTGATTATTTTATCACCCAAGAAATGGCAAATACAGGGACTAATGAGATGGAAAAGTGGGGTGTATGTGTGTGTGTGTGTGTGTGTGTGTGTGTGTGTGTGTGTGTGTTTTGATCTTTACAGATGCAGATATGTATGTTTGGCTATCTTTTAAATCTAGATTTTTTTTCACACCAAACCCTAATACAATCCTAGCAGAGAGTTTCTCTGCCTTTTTAGAGAAAAGTCTTTCATACTCATTGTGTCTAGCAGCAGAGAAACTGAGGTCTATTCAGAAGACTGAGGTCTAGGTCTCTTCTCCTCCCTGCTCTTCTTCCATCTACAAGCAATCTCCCACCTTCAACAAGGTCATTCATGCAGTAGTAAGAATGGGATCTTTGTCGAATAGACTCCATGTACAATAGTCTTCCTGGAGTTGGTCACCTTATCCTTAGGGTGACCTTGAGCTCCCTGAAGATTAGAAATGTCCTTAACCTCTGGATCCATCATTCTTGTCATAGTGTCTATCACATGCAAGGGTCTCAATAAATATTTACTGAATGATAGCAAACCACAGTGATAACAGATGGTTTCTGCTAACATTCTATAATAGTGGCTTTATACAATATCCCTCCCACTACAAAAATCTCCCCAAATCAATTTCTCCTTTGTTGCACATTCACTCTCCGAACTCTCATGCAATATAGTTTACTTAGGGCAACAAGCTCCTACAAAATCCTGGCCAGGAAAATGTTCTGTATGGGAGAGAATGCAAGTTACTAACCCCAACCAATTTAATAGTACCTTTGTTATTTCTGACCACTCTAAATTGACTTTTCTAGCTCTGACTGATTCCTTGAGATTGTCAGATTCTGCTTGGATGGTCACATTCCTTCCTTAGAAAATTATCTTCGAAATGACTATATAAAGCAAGGTTTCTAGCAGAAAATATTTGAGTGTTCAGCATGAAATATAAGCAAGAAATAAGGAGATCTTCATGAGAGGGAGAATGTATGAGTGAGAGAAAGATTTGTCAAATTTGGATGCAAAGACAAAAGATACCTATGCCCTGAACCTATCACCATTGCCAAGTGAATATGTTGGCCACATTCTATAGGTAGGCACAAGGCGGAAAATAGTGAACCAGGCATGATCCAAGCCTTCCAAGAGTATGTTATCTAATTTGGGAAATATGATTTTTATTTTTAATTTTTTTTAGTTAGGATTTCACTCTGTTGCTCAGGCTGAAGTGCAATGGTATGATCATGGCTCACTTCAGCTTCAAACTCCTAGGTTCAAGTGATTCTCCTACCTCTGCCTCCTGAGTACCTAGGAATACAGGTGCACACCACCAACCCTGGCTAATATTTTTTTAATTTTTGTAGAGATACAGTCTCGCTATGTTGCCTAGGCTGGTTTTGAAATTCTGAGCTCAAGCAATCCTCCAGCCTTGGCCTCCCAAAGTGCTGGGATTACAGGTGTGAACCACTGCACTCAGCCAGAAATAGAATATTATTTTAAAAAATAAATACAAACTAAAACAGAAGTAGAGATTTTTTTAAAAAATGAAATTAGGAGATCCATCAATAGAGAATCAAGACTCCCAAGGGTTATGAACAGAGCAGACCAAAAATAATAAAACCTGAATATGAGGACCCTAAACAGTATACATTTCTTTAAAAATCCCTGATAAAACCTCAAGCAGGAAAATAAATCCAAGCTTGAAGAGTAAATTAGTACAGATTACAAGAGTGCATTTCAGTGATTCTGAATTTTTTTTAAAAATGGATTCCGTCATTTCTTATTGCTCAGAGAATTCAAATGTCTGAGAACTTTGTCCTCTTGGCCCTTCCTGGCCTCCCTCCATTATGTTTTGTAGAACAATCCTCAAACCAGGCATCAAACCTTTCTATCTCATCTCTAGATTTTGAAGCTGATGATTTTTTGGAATTGACCCTATGTGGTCTTCATTGCTTTCAGCCCTTCTAAAATAATGGTCACAAGTATTCTCTGCATTAAAATCAGAGCTAGTCTGTCATTTGGCCTAGGAGGCTGTTGTGAAGCAAGATATCAAACTCCTAGAGACATGATGAGTTGGAATATCAATAAGAAGATATATTAGAACCACAAAGCAGAAAATGAGGCAGTGAAAAAGTCTCTGATGTCCTCTGAAGCCTATGTGGTTGGGAAAGGGTCTCATGATATTAATTAATCATGGAGCACATGGGAAGTTCACAGAAAGGATCAATAACTAGTCTTCTTTGATCAACCTATGGTCATGAGTGATAACAAGAAATCAGTTAGTCTCCTATGGTAAACTAAGTCACTCACAATTCTTCACATCTTCCCTGTTTTTGAATTATACACCCATGCCCTTTACATGTGACTTCACAGAACCTCCCACTAGAGCTGGTGTAGTGTGGTAACCCACCCCATGTTGGGTGTGGCCACATGACATGCCTTGACTAAGGGAATGTGGACAGAAGTGATAATATGTAAAATGCAGACTAAGGTCTCAGGAGGTATTAAGTGCTTCCATGTTTCCTTTTGCACTCCGACCTTTTGCCAAGAGAAGAGTATTTCCTGGGTAGCTTCTGGTCCAAACAGAATATGGTGACCAAAGAGGAGACCTGGATCTAACTTGAAACCTGTAGTTGCGTCCAGTTATTCTATAGCTTGGAATGGAACCACCCCAACCTATCCACAGAGCTGTAAATATCGAATTTAAATACGGCTTGTTATGAGCCAGTAAGTCTTGGAGTGGCTTGTTAACAACATTATTGAGGCAATAGCTGGCAAATATTGCTACTGTGAAGTCATTAAAAATCATGGTTTTTAAGATTTTGTGATTTGAAACAAAGATCATGTAATGCCAAATTAAAATTATGGTACAATTATGCAATAATAAGAATTTCTGAAACAATCAGGAACTGAAAAGATTAGCATAAAAATTACTCATAAAATGACATTAATATATCATATATATTCCAAAAGAATAGAATTAATGCATAGCAACATGTTAATAATGACCATTTCTGTTTGGTATAATTGTACTTGATTTTATTTATTTTTGTCTGCCACGAAATAGGTGCTCGGTTAATGGTGGGCAAATAAAAAGTTGAATTAATAAATGTTCATGTGCCAAATATTCTACAGTAAACATATATTACTTTTAGAATTATAAAAATCAATGTTTATTTTCTAAAATAGGGATCTATGATCTATAATGTCAGTAATAACCCACTGATGACAATTCTTTATGAGACTTCTTTTCAACAGTGGTAAACACTCCTAACAGAGCTATAATCTAGAGATTGCTTTATTGAGTAGCATTTTATGAAGACAGAATAACAGTCCTACCAAACTCAAGATTCATTATATCAATTGCTCCATCAAAGCCCCCAGGAACAACACTCTGCAGTGAAAAGAAATTGAATAGGTCAAACATGCTCTTCACATAGGAGGAAAAAAAAAAACTTAAGGTGTTTTGAAGGGATCATGGCAAGAAAATAAGGAAGGTGAAAGAAAGGTAAGAAAGTGAGAGGACTGTAGGGAGAGAGAAAGAAAGGGGAAAGGAGAATTTATGAAGAAATAATTCTGCTCAGATCATCCTGAGGATATCCCTGGACTGTCACACCACCACCACCAATCTCCATCTACAGAAAGCTCAAGGGGCAATCCCAACATTAGACAGAGAGGTGCTCCTTTGCTGCAGCCAAGTCATTTCCCCAAGAAGGGACGGATATTCCAGTGCATGGTCTACATTCCTGTTATATTTAAACCTCCTGATTTTATAGTCATTGTCACCTCTTTCCAAGACTCTTCCTCATCTACCACAGCTCAAAAGGAAGTGGCTTCCAGGCAGAGGCCTCGGGCCTGTCCTCTTCTACTTGATGCTACTTTCTAAGTAGCTAGTGACACCAGCCAATTAGATGCATTCCTTCCATTGTCCATGTGTTTAAGCGACTCTGACTCTCAGCTTTCTACAGCTAATTTTGAGTTGCAGGAATAGTCTCTACAAGACCAAGCGGCCACACTCTAGCCTACAAGAGCTCCTGGATGACTCTTCTCTGGGCACATCCCCACCTCTGCCTGCCAGAAATCCTAACTCACTGCTGGGGGTAAAGGGGGTAGTTTCCAGCTGCCTAGCAGGCACCAAGTTTCCTTGAATTTGTCAGATTATAAAACCGAATTCTAACTACAGTATAGTTAACTTTAGAAGTAGTCCTATTCATTTAGATTTTCATGAGTCCCTTCATTTCTTTTTTTCTCCACAGACACAGAATGAGCTTTTCCTCCTTGGCACTGAGGATACATGCTTGATGACTGACAGTCTAGGGAAGGAGACAGACAAGCAAAACAAAAATCAGAGCAGTCCAGGTTTATGGTTGAGGAATTTGTGTCTGTACATTCATGTGAATGCATGTATGTGTGTATACATATGTATATACATACGGGTAAGGATGTAGGTATGAGTTAAGGTATGTTGCAGCCCTGGATAAACTGTGACAGGGAAAAACATGTCTTCCCAGTCTTGAGCTGTACTCCTTTATGCTTTTTTAGACCTGCCTTATGACACTTTAGAGTTCACCTCCTCCACTTAGGAACCAAAACTGTGAACAAGAGGATGTTGGAAGATCCTGATTGCTTTTCCCAACCCTGAATCTAATCCAAATGAACAGACACCATCCCTACTTATTTCTCACGTTCACCTCTTGAAAGTTCTAAAGCAGAGAATGGACAGGGTTGGCAGATAAACAACTAAGGGCATCGCCATTTCTCATAGCTCTCTTTCCCTCTCAAAGTATGGGATCTCACCTCTAAGGCTTCCTGTTATAATGAATGATAAAGAATAATGGAAAATCTGTTAAGAATTTCTACCTCCAGTATTTGCTAACATTGTGGCTATGGAAACTTATTTAATCTTTCTGATCCTTGATTTAATTATCTAAAAAGTATGAGTGACACCACAAACTTTATAAGCTTGGCTCTAAAAATTAAGTGAGAGAATAATAGTAATATTCCTCCACGCATTGAACACTTACAAAGTTACAGCACTTACAAAGATTTTTACACAATCATCTTATTTAAGCCTTATAACAACCCCTAAAAGGCTTTTCTATAGATCAGAAAATTGAGGTTCAGAGGGGTTAAAAACACATCCAATATCACAAAATAATAAGAGATTATGTAATAATGAGTAACTGAATTGGAATTCAAATTCATTTCTATCTGACTCTAAAACTGGTGCATCTTAACTTATGGACCAATTTCTACCTGGCACAAGTAGAAACTCAATACATGTGAATTCCCTTTTTATACTCCCTTATATTTGAATTTTAGTAGATTTCATGGCCTCGGTATGACCCTCCACTCCCTCCTAGGTTGTTTTTCAGTGGTTCCTTCCCTCTTGGGGATGATTAGGAATCTGTATATTCCAACCACTTCTTTAAGCATCTCTTTTAAAACAGATGTGTTGATAATGTAAGGTTTGGGTAATGAGATTTTCCAGGTCATAAATTGCTAACTGTGAATTAATTGCCTAGCTTATTTGCAATAAATAAAGGGACTATTACATGTGAAAAAAGAAAATCACAAGGACCCACTGAGCGTGTACAGAAAGATTCTGAGCTGTGTGCTACAGGAGCATCTTACTATCAGGTATACAGGAAGACCAGACCCAAGGCACAAAGCATGAGTACCTTCAACATTGCTTTAGGATAGAGAGCTCTGGTCTAGGATTCAAAATACTGAGTTAATGAGTCCCACCATGGCTACTTACTACCTGTGTGATTTTGGGCAAGTTATACAACCACTCTGAATCTCAGTTTTTTCCTTTGTAAATCATCAGCACTGTCATAGATGACTTTTTAAGACCCTGACTAGTCCTAGCATTCAATGATTCTATATCAGTAGACACTAGGAAAAATCATGATTTCTGTATCGAGTAATACTGTGAGACGCTCCTATGATCTAAAATGCTTTTGAAATATGTGATTTACCTGAACTCAATCTAAGATTATTTTGAGGAACAAGATGAGGCAGTAAATACAATGCTACCTGATGTGGACCCAAGGCATTTTTTCAGGATAAGAAATGAACAAAAGCAGTCACCCACTCTCCCATGCATGTTAAAATGTCTGATAATCATATGTGCTACTGCATATGACTGTTACTCATCCATTTTTTCTCTTTCTATCTCTACTCTCAATACAGCTTTGACTGTGGGGATTCCCTCAGGAGGTTCCATTCTACAGTGACCAAAGATGCCAGGTTGCTTGTGAGAGTTTCATTACAAACTGAGCCATGGGGCATGGAGACAAGAACCCTCTGAGCAACAGCCCGCTACCCCAGTGGCATTAAGAGTCAGTCACTATCTTCAGACCCAGAGAGGATGTCTTCAGGTGTGGGGAGAATTCAGCTAAGCAAACATCAGAGCAGTTATCTTTTCTTTACATCATCACTGATGGAGATAAAAAGTGGGCCAGCCCCAGCTGGTGTCAGTATGTGGCCCCAGGCGACTATATGAAAACAATATTGAAATACCAATGGGACACAGCAGGAGGTTTCAGACAAGGGGCCTGCAGAGAAGATTGAAATCAGAAAGGCACAGGGCTTTCTTTCCCTGGGGGAACAAAGAGGGAGAGCGTGTTAATCCCACAGATTTTGTAAGGTTTCTGATTTACTGGCCTCTTAGAAGGCTCTGTTGGGGTTTGTCATTTTGATGAGAATGTCTTGCTGCAAAGGTTAAACATGCTGAGAAGCATGAAATGATCTTCTCCAAGAAAGACTGCATCTACTTGGCAGGGAGATAGCTGTCCAATAGCCCACAGGAGGGGCCCTATCAAGAGCCATTTATACCCAGGGTTTCTAGTCCTAAGTTCCAGATGCACTTGTCACTCGAAAGTCCTCTCTGTTGGGCAGGGTTTCTTTGTTGTTCATGGGGTAAGATGTGATAGGTGATGAAAGAGAAAGGGAGAAAGAAGGTGTTCATGTCTCTTCTCTTTCGATATATTTTTCTTTCTAAATCAGTTGCCAATATTTCAAAGACAATTTATCAACAAGAACAAATAACTAAAGATTGACTAAATGCCTTTGCTATACTGGCATGATTCTACTGCCTAGTAGGTCATGGGACATAAAATATATTATCTTAACGAAATATGCACAGATACTGCATATATATTTTAAAAACCCAAAACAGGGGGACCATAATGAAGGGTTGAGAACATTATATTCTATTCTTTGTGACACTTATTTCTTACCTGGAGGCCTCAATTTACCTATCTGAAATTGAGAGGGGGGTGGTTTTGCTAGACAGTATCTGAGTGTCTATTCTACTGGAAAGACAAATAATTCTATGACCCTTTAAACTCTGGTTTCCTTTGGGTCAATCTGGTTTTAGGTTTTGAGTTTGGGGCTTCTATTCATGATTGCTACATGTCTGCTGTTTCTTTTCCTTAGCAACCCTAGGTTGTATTAAACCAAACCCATGATAACCTAGAGAAACTTTTCAGAAACTTGAGGGAAACTATATGCATGTACTCTGTGTACACACACCCACCCACCTACACACCCACCACCCCACACACACATGATCCTCAGTACTGGGTGTCATCGCCATAAAGCACAAATGAGAGACCAGAATAGGGAGAACCTCAAAATATGGTTTTTCTATCATTAAGGAATCTTTTAGCTTATTCAAGTATGGCTACTTTTACAAGAGAAGAATGGGCAAACTACCACTCATTTTTTCCACCAAATATATGCCAAAGCTTGGCTGATATCAACACAGTGTCAACAGACCATTTTAACATAGTAATACAGTTCTTCAAACCTGGAATTATAGCAGAGTCATGTTTTGAGTCCAAACCCTTTGAAGTATGGAGAAGAGCATGCTTTGGAATGTTCTTCCATGGCTTAACCTTCCCACTTTAAGCTCTAACCTATATCATATGCCTCAACACAGAAATCAGACCTGGCATTTCCACAGCACAGGACAAAAATGGAGTAAAAACATCAGCCAAGTTGTTTTTCACTCTTGAATCGCTGAATTCCAGATTCAGAAAGGGCCATGTTGGTTTTATTATCTACACAAGCACGTTCTACACTTTGACTCCATAAGAGAGCCTTCTAATCAGGCAACCAAACAGCCACAATCAATATTCTCTGTGGTAAATATGGAAACTGAGACACAGAGAAAGGGTAAGTACATACGTTCAGAGTGGAACCAAAACAGGTGTAGGTTGGACTCCCTGCTTCATCTACCTAATAACCATCTTAGTCCTCCCTACTCTTCCTGAGAATCTGCCACTGATTCAAGATGGCTTACTGGCACAAGGAAGAAACAAAAAGCTTTGATGGCCATGCGCTCTTTAGCTGTGTACAACTGGTTACTAAGTCCTATTGACACTGCTTGTGTATGGATTAAGTGTGTTCCAAAATTCCACCTCCATTCTCTTCCATGTAGACTCTTATTTTTCATTTCTGAGTTAATGTCAACACAAACTGCACTATTGTAAGCTGATCTGTTGACCTTCTGTCTCCCATATTCAAGCCATCCTCTGCCACAGTGAGCAGACCTTGTCATCCCACTGCTAAAAATGGTATGCCGCCTACAAGATCCAAACTTGTTGGGAGAACACACAAGGTGTTTCACAGCTGGCCTTGCCACCCCCACAGCCACATCTTTTAAACCCTCTCCTCAGATCCCTTCTCCTCACTCTCCAAGCCTCAGTTCTACTCCTATGGGACAACTGTTTAAGTCACCTCTGCATATCTGTTCCTTCTGCCTGAAGTATCTTCTCCCAGCCTGGTCTGCCTGGGAGACTTCCACGAATCCTCAGTTCTAGTGCCACCCAGTCTGTGATGCCTTCCGTGATATTTCTCCCTGAATTTACACCCCACCTTCCTCGGATTCCAGAATATAATGGTATGCCTATGAGGAGAACCACAATCCATGCCTTGGTATCTCAAGAGTTCAATACAGTCCCTGGCACAAAGCTCTCAATAGATACCTGCAAATGAATTAGGCCCTTAAGTCCTTCATCTAGGAAATGAGGATAATAATATATGCCTGCAGAGTGGATGTGAGGGTTAAATGGCCCAGTGTTGATTAAGAACATCACAAAGAGCAGGCACAAACTTTTCTTCAATAAATGTTAGCTCTTAACTTTTCTTTCCACTTAGTGACAAAGGAATCATCTATCTGTGAAAAGTAACATGAAGCCGGGGATGCTAGAAAAGTCAGCAACAATCCCCTCGCGTTGTGTTTCAAAGCACTTGTTTCTCATAATTCAGCAGCGTTTCATTTATTGCATTATAATGGGCAGATGTCTGCTGGCAGTTAAACTGCTTTTAGCAAATGCAGTCATAAAGACACAAGCGGCAGTGTAAATTGTCGCCATGTCCCTGCATTTGACAGCACCGCAGTCGGCAGCAGGTGTGTCGTGGCTCAGAAGCAGCTGTCACACGCTGCACCAAAGTGCTGACCCTCCCACGTGCAGGCTGAATGCAGGTGTAGGTATCGATTTCTCAAAGACCTCCAAAGTCCCTGGCCTATACTTCTGAGACCCAAAGAACTTCCAGAATAACTAGCATCTATTTCCTTGATCCTCTTTTTTTGAGTGACAGAGCAGTTGTGATTGGTTATATCTCAGACTCTGACCTGGTGGAATAGATATCAGTTAGGGTTCACGGATGATGGGACAGTTTCCTGGGATCACACCATTTTGTGCCTGTGGAAAGGGAAACTTGCAGAACTGGAAGAGAAAAAAAGAGGCTGACTCTGAGCCCTTACTTGTCTCCAGAGATACATTTGTATGATTTAAGCAACAGCAGATAAGCAAAAATGGGGATACTTTGATTGATGTCAATGAATTGTGTATTCCTTGGGAAGTCCCTGAGAAAACCCCTGAGAAAGGGACTTCCCAAGGAATGCACATTATACATGCCATTATCCATCAAAAAGGGTAAACAATAGACCAAAAAAGAAGAGAGCCTTCTAATGCCCTTAAGAGACCCAGGGTCCTAATCATTAATACACCAATGAAAATTCATGCATCATGGGCCTGAAGTGTACTCTGCACACCAAGGTGTTCATTTTCTTAGATAAATAAATCAGAGAGGAAAAAACTTTATCGCAGTGCTGATATAACTAAACCCAGTGCCCCAACCCAGACAGTTCTGCAGATTGCAAGGAAGAAATACATTTTTGTCCTGCCCTTCACTCACCTTTATTCCTCTCCTCGGGATCAAGGAAGACATTGCCAAACTGATGACATTTGAGAATCAGAGTTTTGGAGTGGAAAGGGGACCTGAGAGAGCATGAAACCCAACTGCCTCATTTTATTCTTACAGAACAGAGAGGACAAAGGATCCAAGTAACTATCTCAAGGTCAAACATTTAAACAAAGCACTTAGACATCCCTAGGGGATGGGGTCACAGAAATAAGGCAAATCCCCTCCCCAGTGGTACTGGGACCAATGAAAGCAACCATTGATAATATATTTGACTGTGGAAGCTCAGACTTCTGCTGTTCCCACATCAATGAGTTGAGTTAGTCTGAGCAAGAACCCATTGGATCCAGAACTAGTTATAAAATGGTATATAAGATTGGTCATATCTTGCTTTCTAATTGTCACCTCTCTCTTTCTTGTGATTATCCCCTGAATCATTGCCCTTGGTAGGCTATACTATTATTTCCAGATTACTTCTTCATTCCTTCTGCTACATCATGAGCTCAAGAGGGGCAGAAAATATACCTTCTATAGTTTTTCATCCTCATAACCTAGCTCCCAAAGCCTGACACAGAGAACTAGAATTCCTATGTTAATGCTGACATTAATTCCAAAGAAGCATTATAGCTTCATTTTCTACAGCTTTCTGGACCCAAAGTCACTGAAACTAAAGCTACTTAAGGTAGGATAGTGTTGAGAATACAGAAATTTTAATAATCTAACTTTAATATTCTAAGGAAGGCACACAATGAATTTGGGTTCATAATTATTTACTACATGCTGTCTAGTTGTCCAAAGAATAGAGAAGTATGGTTTGACCTAAGATAACACTGTAGAGAAGGAGAGAGTGAGAAGATGCAGGATGAGTTTAGATGAGGAGTAGATGGGACTTGCTGAAACATACTGAATATCGTAGGAGAAAATGCCTAAGGACAATGGTGATGCCATTTACTGAGATAGGAAAAGCTGAAAGTAAAACAGTCTGGTGCAGAAAGGAAGAACTCAAGAGTTCTATTTTTCAATGATATAAGATGTCTACCAGATATCCAAATGAAGATATCCAGTAGACAACAGGGGATATAGGAATCTGGGATTCTAGGGAGCACTCCAGGCTAGAAATTCCAATCTGGGAGTCACCAATGCATAGATGCCCCCTAATACCATGGCAATGGATAAGGACACCAAGGGGGATGTGCAGATCGAGAGGAGACCTAAAACAAAGCCATAAGGCCCTTCAACATTTAATAAACAACATATGAGGTTATAACACAATGCTAGAGACTATGGGGACACAAAGGTATTTAATGCACTGATCCACCCCCTCTATGATCTTAGAATCTGAACCTCACCCCCACCCCCACACACACATGAAGGAAAGGCTGCTCAACATAATGGAAAGTGCAATGGATTAGAAGTCAGGAATCATGATTTTTAATCATTTGATAGCTACTCCATTTTAAAGTGATGTTGGCCTGTTAACTTCCAAGCTTCCAGTTCCTCACCTACCAAAACAAGGATGAGGTACAAGTAACATCTATGGTATCTACCAACCTTACTGCTTTCTATGTGACATCCCAATGACACAATTCAGCCTCATCTAAGAGTGGTACCTCGCCCTTCCCAGGCAGGATATGCTGCTTCCACTGCCTCAGGAGCACAGAACAGCAATCTAAGGGGTTGTGTAGAAAGAGAGACCCATTGAGGGGAAAGGGAGCAGCTGCTGCCTGCATGTCTTTCCCCCAGAACAAGAGTCATTAAAGAGAACTCAGAATGTCTGTATCCTTGGTTTTCAGCGGGCGCGTATGTTAGATAAATGGAATTCTGGGACCCGTGAGAAGAGCAAATCTGCCCTCTCTACCACATTTTCTTGGTTCTGCAAATTAATATTCTGAAAAGCATCTAGTTTCTATGATCCTACAAAATATTTTCTTTCAGCAGACTGCAGGAGTGGTCAATAAAAGGGCAGAATGAAAAAATGTGCAGTAGTTCTACATGACTGGGCATCTATAACAGAAGGTGGCTTTATGGGTCAGGGTACCCTGACCTTAACCATGAGAGAGCTCTAAGGAAGCGGTTCAGTAAGATTATATGTGTGTGTATGTGCACAAAGAATACAGAGCAAGGAAGAGTCATTGTAAATTATATCATAATAGGTGGGAGAAATAAGACAAAAAATTTCACATGTAGCAAGATCATAGCCATATACAAGAAAACAAGACCCTCATGCATAACTGGGAAAAGACTAGAAAACTACACCAAATGGTTAATAATTGTGTTTGAGTTGTGGGTGGTTTTTTCTCATAATTCTTACTAGCTTCCTGTACTTTTACATTTTGTTTAATGCATATGAAATTATTTTACAGTATTTTGTTTTCCAATTAATAATGCTTAATGCTCTACAGGAACCACAGTAGTCCACATCCTTTGCTGTGGCTTCCGGTGATTCAGTAGGTTTTCTAGGCCTCGAGGCAGGAAAGCATTTGAACATAGGGAAGAATTTAGATTTTTTAAAATCTAGGCACTATTTATCTGGAAAAGAATCCAAGCCATTTCACTGTACAGAAATCTCCCAAGACACTCAGGCTTCTCATTTTTTTTTCAAGGAAATCTCAAAAAGCTGACCTCCCTATGACCTCTTGGAGAGTATCTGACCTACCAGGAATAGTTGGCCTGGATGAACAAGACACAGCTGGACGAAACGAAGGCCCAAGACTCTGCAGGACACTCTCAATGGGGATGGGGTATGGTAGAGACCGTAATTGGCTTTTCTTTATTAGATCACAACCCACCCTCCTCAATAATATCCTGAATAAGAGAGAATATCACCATACACCCCCATTTTACAGATAAGAAAACCGAGACTTAGAATTAAACACTTTTTGTATATCATCTTGCTAATAAATGACAGAACCAACACAGGAATCAAGGTCTGCCTGCCTGGTTCCAAAATTCATGCTATTAGCCATGGGGCCACACTGCCTTTAAGTACTGTACTGTAGGTTATTTTTTTTTTTTTTTAACACAGGGATGGACTTATGCTGAGTTACTTTCTTGCTAAATAAATATCATCATACATTTCCAAAAAGCTATCCAGGGAACAGGATAGAATCAGCAATGTCCTCAAATTTAAGCTCAGTGGTCCATAAATAAATAAAGTCCATGGGCCTTGCCTTACTGAGACTTGATTCTCACCAACGCAACAAAGCAGTTTGGCTCCATCAGCAAGAAGAAGATGCCTACGTTGTCCCAGATCACTAAATCACATCTTCTTAAGAAGGAAGAACTCTGGAACAGAGTCTAAAGACAAGTCAGACTATTTCCCCTGCCCAGCAGGACTTCACGTGATGGCAGGTAGTCTTTCATTAGACTGAAATATTGCAACCAAACTGATTAGAATTAAGTAGTTAAAACGGGTCTTTGCTTTTTAGATCATGGGGTGATCTCTCACATTACACAAATAGCAAGCCAAAATAGCTAGAACTGGACAATTAGGATGAATAGACATTTACATCTGCTATAATAGCATCCGATTATGTGGGAAAAAATCTAAATATGATATCAAGTCAATTTTTAGGTGTCAAGATTTAGAGTCGCTCATCTTCACAGGCAGAAGAAACACTCTTATAAGAGTAGAAACAGGAATCATCCAAATTTACTATAAGAGAGAGATACCACACAAATTAATCTTAGCCCCATATACTCATAGACTTCCTAGGTCTGTCTGTCTTTCTTTCCTTCCTTCCTTCCTTCTTTCCTTCCTTCCTTCCTTCCTTCCCTCCCTTATCCTCTTATTCCCTTATCTTTGGCTGACATCTTTGACCCAAGAGTTGTCCCTTATACTAATCTGCTTGCTCACATTGCTTGGGTTCTTGGGCTACTTTGATCTAGGGTCTGACTTGGGCCATGCCCAACTCTGAATTCCAGTTTTCCATCTCCCACCCATGTTTTCTCCACTTTATATATACAAGTGCCTTTTTCTAACATTCCCATTTCTGTGTGGGGCCAGCAATACCAAGGGACTCATCCCCTAAAAAGCCCCAGTATAGAATAAAATTTAAGCTACAGTGGGACACACTGCGTTAGGAACTGTCTTAGGCTTATCACATTTGGTACAAATGGTCAATTCCAGATTAGTATTCATGCTTCTAGAAAATCATTAGAAAGAGAATGGCAAACTGAGTGATCAAATAGGTGTCATGATGAATGGTGTACCTTAATTCAAAGAGATTATGCCAAACACTTTTTCTTCACTAATCTTCAGAAGTGCCTAGAGTGGAATACTGAGAATCAGGGGTAGAAAGAGGCCATAGTTTTGTTAGAAATAGGGGCCAAGTTTGGCTCGGTGGCTCAGCCTGTAATCCCAGTACTTTGACAGGTAGAGGCAAGTGGATTGCCTGAGCCCGTGGGTTCAAGACCCACCCGGGCAACCTCGTCTCTACAATAAATCAAAAATTAACCAGGCATGGTAGTGCATGCCTGTAGTTCTGGTTACTTGGAAGGTTGAGGCAGAAGGATCGCTGGAGCCCAGCAGGTCGAGGCTGCGGTGGCCAGGAGCATGCCACTGCACTCCAGTCTGGGTGACAGAGTGAGACTCCAACTCAAAAAAAAAAAAAAAAAAAGAAAAGAAAGAAAGAAGAAATAGGGGCCAAGAAAACCTAAGAAACCTTCTCTTGAACAACACTCCCCCATATAGAAGTGGCCATACCGACCTGTTTACCCTACTGTTCTCCTACAGACATTCACCATAATATCTACCACAGGTTAAGCATTTCCCTTTGTTTCTCTGGGAGGACTATACTCCCTTTGATCAAGAGTAGAAGCTGTGTCCTTTTTTTTTTTTCATTTTAAGCACTAAACATAGTGTCTGGAACATATTAGGGCCTCAGTAGATGTCTGTTGCATGTAGGAAAAATGAAGAAAAGATACCCAAAAGAGTCTTCACTGAGGAATCAGTTTCAATAAAGAAAAACAATGTCATTGGAAAGCTCTATTTTTCTTTCTTCACAGAGAGCAGTCCAATCATTTTTACACTCCACTGATTCATTCTGAACATGGTGTCAGGAACAATACAGGGGCAAAAAACAATTAGTGGGGGAACAAAACAATCAGTTGAACCGTCTGGGATTTGAGCGATGTATAGATCAAATGTCTTAAATTTGCTAATCTCCTCATTTGGCCAGAATGGATGACTCTTGGCTGGTTGTACCAAGAATAATTGTCCCTCATATATCCCCAATCAGTTGCCTTTTAATGATTAGTCAGAAGTGACAATGTAAAAGGTGCTATGACTTTCATTGTACTTGGCAAGTTTTGGACCAACTCCCATTGATTTGCCCTTGGAATAGGTGAGCTCAGAGACACCTTGTACAGCTGGCTGCAGCCACTGCTAACTCCCTCCAACAACCATAAGGTCCTTGAGTTAAAAAGAGACCCAAGAGGAAAAAAATGAAATATCTGAGGCGACCTTTGATTCCTACAGTGCCTTCATTGGTAGCAGAAGATCCACAACACTTTGGCTTACACCAAAACTGTCTCATGCATCTCAGAGGTGAAATGACCTTTCTATCTTCAAAAACCAGCACCGGACGGGGAGATACCCCTTATCAACAAGGGTGCCTGAATGAAGCATATTTGTATACCTAACCCTAAACTGTACCCCACAATATCAAAATAAAAAATGTTGATATTAAAAAAAAAAAAACCCAGCACCAGGGTAGACTACCCTACAGAGATATTTGAAAAGAGTCCAGGCACTTAACAGACTGGTCAGCCAGCCCCATGTGGCCTGTTTCTGTTCCAGATGGCTATTTCCTCATCTTAGCTCACATTCTGGTTGTTACTGCTTTGAAAATCAGTGAATCTGTATTTAAATTCCATATGCTCCATGAAAGCTCTATTTTTCTCCTTCATTCCAATGTCCTGTGGTCTGTTTTTGGTCTGACTATAAGTAACTTTGCAGTTCTCTTGAAATGTATCCTAACTAGTAGCATAGTTCACCTCACAAAAACACTTTTTGAGAACACCTCATTGGTCAGCTGGCCTTATCCATGCCTGATCTAGGATCCCTCTCCATCACCAGTTTTCTGATACTTGAACAATTTCTAGCCATTGGTTGCCTTTAAGGATGTGACTCTCTGAGTCTCTCCTCAAGATATTTTCCCCGCTTTTGAATTTCCATCTCCTTTTACTCTGTCCATCAAAAGAGCCCATGCTTCTGCCTTGCATCATTGTATTATAGCTTCTTCTGTATATATTTCAACTCCAAGTTAAATAAATGATGAGCTTCTTGAGGGCAGGAACTATTCTACTTTGGATGCAGTATTCTCAGAGCCCTACAGCTATGCCCTCAGCAAAAACTTAGTAACTATGTAAATTGCTCTTCCACAAAAAACAGAGGCTGGCAGCCCATGGATCGCCAGCTTGATCCTATGTGCTTGGCATATAAAAAATAGATTAAGCTGCAATCTAATATAGCTTAGAGACTGGAATCTCCTTGTCCTGACATTGTCCCTTTGCTTACCTTTATCTCTTTCTGTCCTTTCCCCAAACTGTAAATTCAGACAAATATAAGAAGCTAAAGTGGTGAATGCTTCTCCCAGCATTCCTTTCTGTTATAAATCATCAGCCCCCATGTCTTCAGTCACCTCTCATACCCTTCCTCACCCCCACCCCCAACCCAGAAAAGAACAAAGTATCTGGTCCATTTTGGACTTTGGTTCCTCAAATGTGCCATGGTCTCTTACATCTGTCCCTTGTCACATGCTGTCCTTCCTGTCTAGGTAACAGTCCTTCCTCCCACTTCTTTGACAAGCAAACTCCTACTCATGTATCAAGTTACTCATGTCACTTACATATTTCTTCTCTGCAGAAGCTTTCTCTGCACCCCTACAGTATGTTGGGTCCCTGTGCAAGGGGTTCCCAAACTTCTCCGTACCTTGCCTTTAATGATGTTTATGATTATTATGACCATAATAATCACTAACATTAAATACTCACAATATTTCAGGAACCTATCAACTCACTTAAACATCATCAATAGATTGTGAGGTAGGTGCCTGAGTATCTCCACTTCACAAGTGAGGAAATCAAGTCTCATTGACCACCTTGATGAAGTTCACTTCACTCCCTAGGGCCAGATTTCTCATCCAGTCTGGCTCCAGAGTTCATGTTCTTAGCCCATACACCATACTGCCTATTAAACTCACCATATTTATAAGTCATTTATTGAACAGCTAAATATTCCACAAGGCACCACAAGGACAGGGATGGATTTGTCTTGTTCAATATTTTATCTTTAAGCCTGGTCAGGAGTTAGCTTGTAGAGAGCATTAAAAAAGCCTGAGTTAAGTGGATAAATGAAACAGCCAGTAGGTCTGGAATCCCGAAAGAGAAGTATTCACCCTCTGTAAATAGAAATCACCTAACCAACAAAGTCTTATGATCAGGATGACACTGATTCTAAAGCTTCCCTTTCTGTGACCCAATCCCAGCCAAACAAATTCAAGCATTCAGAACTAGAGAGGGTGCAATAGGAAATCGTAAACACAAAAACTCTTCTTTGGAAGAAAGACAGCACAGGTGGATACAAGGGTCTGGGGCTGTCCCGGGATCCAGCTGCAGAACCTCACCCCCACTCAGACACTCACGGGCCACCTAAGAGGGCCGCCACCCAAGAGGGCCTACTCACCCCTTTCGCAGGTTCTTCCCCAGTAGCCGGTGCCGGTGCAGTCACAGATGAAGCGATTCCAGCCGTCCTTGCACACCGCGTTGTTCTTGCAGGGGTAGCTGTCGCACTGCTTAGCGCTCATCCGTGAACAGGAGGACTTGACGCCCGCGGCGTTCTGCATCTCCGCCAGCTGCCGGATGTTCTTGCTGCGCCCGTCGATGAACAGGTCTCGGATGCAGCCCACGTAGCCGTAGTTGAGCATGGCGGTCCAGAGCTCGGTGGGGAGGATGAGGCCAGCCCGGTTCTCCGGCAGCCCACCCAGGTACATGTCCCCCTCCAGGTCCAGAATCTCGCTTTCCCCACTGGCAGTGAATGGCGTGCGCCTACTGTTCACTGATATAGTACCTAGGGCAGGAGGACAGACGCAGAGTGGGTAACAGCTCTCTTGGCATCTCAGGTGAGGTTCTTTCTTCCCTCCACCCACCCCCCACATTGATTAACCAAACGAAAACTGTCCAACAGGTGAGTCCTCGGACCTGCTGATGCCTGGCCAGGAAGGAACCATGCAAGCAAAGGAGTGAGATGCTGCAAGACTATGGAAAAAACGTGGGCCATTTTAGTCCAATCCCTGCCAGCTAAGACAAACTGGCCCTTAGGAAGACCCAGGAAAAGCCCAGTGCCTTAACACCTAAGTGCATCTTTTTCCTGCCTAGCTGTCTCCGCTGAGAGGTAGCAAGCCATATAGGTTGAGAGCAGCAAACTCCCTGCCTGTTTTTATATCCAAGATCCAACATGCACCAGCTGTATAACCTTGAAGAAGTGACCTCACCTTCCTATGCCTCAATTTCCTCATTTGTAAAATGAGAAAAAAACTGTCCCTACCTCACAGGTTTGTGTGATGATTAAAAGAGCTAATACATGCAGAGTGTTTCTAATAGTGATTAGGACAGAAAAGGGGCTTTGCCTGTCTTCTTCACAGGCTTGTCATCCACAAAGGATGTTTCTCCCTCATGCACTGGTACCCTCTAGACTGGGCATTGATGACCAGCCCTGCCAGTGTATATTTGAACATTCTCTTTGATACATTTTTCATTTTAGTTTTTATTTTAAAGATGTTGGGTATAATTCAGGGTAAGGTATACGAATGGTCATTGTACAGGTCAAGTTTGGGCCCCACTTTGGTCCCCACTTCACCTGGTTTGAGATCAGGTACCCTTATTGATGGAGTGTGCCCCTTCCTTCCCACTACTGCCAATCCCTTTCTTATAGTATTATGCAGCATAATTCACAATAGCAGAAATATGAAACCAACTGCGCTGCCCATTGAAAGTGAACTGGAGCCGGGCTCGGTGGTTCAGCCTGTAATCCCACACCTTTGGGAGGCTGAGGTGAGTGGATTGCCTGAGCCCGCAGGTTCGAGACCCGCCCTGG
>NW_007251129.1:588896-630820 GCF_000164805.1 Carlito syrichta | reverse complement strand
AAAAAAAAAAAAAAAAGAAAAAGTGAACTGGATTTTAAAAAGTGTGGTACATATACATGATGGAATATTACACAGCCATAAAGAAGGACAAAACTATGAACTTTGAAGCAACTTGGATGGACTTAAAATCTATAATACTCAGTGATCTACCACAGAAGCAAAGAACTGAGTATCACATATTCTCACTCATAAGTGGATCCTTAACCCTTTGATACATTTTAACTGAGGCTGGGCTTGGTGGCTCATGCCTATAATCCCAGCACTTAGGGAAGCCAAGGTGAGAGGATTGCTTGAGCCCAGGAGTCCCAGACCAGCCTAGGCAACATAGTGAGACCTCATCTCTTCTAAAAATTAAAAAATATATATAGCTGGGCATGGTGGCATGAACCCATAGTCCCAGCTACATGAGAGGCTGAGGCAGAAGGATCACCTAAGCCCAGGAGGTTGAGGCTGTGATGAGTTGTGATCATGCCACTGCACTATAGCCTGAGAAACAAAGTGAGACCTGACTCAAAAAAAATTTTTTAAAACATGTTACTTTAGTCATTTAATAAATATGTGTTAAATACCTCTTCTGCCTCGAGCAAATTCAGAGATGAACTTGATAGGCATATCCCTCCTTTTATTGAGTGGATTTTCCAGAATGGAAGGACAGAAAATAAGCAACTAACAAGCAAGAGAGGTTAACTAATAGCAGGTGCTATGAAGGGAGCAAAATAGGTGTATGGTAGTGACTCATGGCTTCTATTCTAAAGTGTGTGCTCAGTGAAGGCCATTCCAGACAGGTGAAAGTTGTACTGCATCCCAGGTGTCAAGAAGGATACAGTCATACAAAGTCCAGGGTAAAGGACTCACCAGGCAGAGGGGATGGCACCTACGAAAGCCCTGAGGTAGGAAGGAGTATGGTTAGGGCAGAGGAAGCAAGAGGGAGTGAGCAGGAGATAAATTAGGGATAGGCACACCCAGGCTGGGGTTGGATTTTGGACTATATCAGGTGAGATTCCATACAGAAGATGTAATCCCACAGGCTGACCTGGGATCTGGGGAACAGGGATTCTTGTCTTAGATAGCTTTTGAACCAGTGCCAGTCCCTGAACCCCTGTATAGCTCAATTTCCTGAACTGCAAAATTAAAGAAATCGATTGGGTGATATCTAAAAATCCTGCTAGAAATTTTAAAATATATATATTTATTATTCTTGATGTGATTTATTGGTACCAGGATAACTGGGTTGTGCCATCCATCAGTCAGCCTTCACTTCTGTCTGATTCTCAATTCCCTCAGCTATGAAGGGTATATAACCTGAAGGGCTGAGAAGATCGAATGAGATCAAAAATGTGATGTACACTCTAAATTACAAAGTCAATGCAAAAGTAGAAAGACTATTAAGGGGCCCCTGGGGTGGAAGGGTTCAAGCTAACAACCCGCTTCCCTACTCTCTCCCAGAAGTTTTCTCCTAGAGAAATATGCTTTGCCTTTTTGTTTTTCAATCTTTTAAAAACCCACATAACGGGGGTGGTGGGTACACTTAAAACCCATATCAAAAATACTTGTACTGCCCCCCCAAAGCTGTTGAAATAAAAAGCTTTAAAAATGTAAAAAATGAGAAATAAAAAATAAAATAATGTCCTGGCTGCCATTTTAACTATTTTACATGCATTTTTGGATTTGATTCCCCAAAACAGTCTTGTGAGGTAGGAGTTATTTTACAAAGGAAGAAGTTGAGATCTGTCTCTCTTACCATTTTCTCTCTTACACAGTTTCCTTTCTTTAACCTCCACCTGTCCACAGGGCTAATCTGATCACCAACTAAAGAGGAGGAACCTTTATTGCCAAGTAAAAACAGCACTGGAATCCATTTGAATTTTGGAGACTTAAATACATCCTGAGGGAAATCTGTCCTCTGAATGCATGACCACAACTGTTTGGCGTGAACTTAACAAGGTTTAAGACTCACTTCCTCAACTGGAAAGTGATCATAAAAGTTTTTCTAGATCACCTCTCAGTCAAATTATTCTTCAGAATGATCAGGGAAGGAGCACCATTTTGCTTTTGTAACTCTCTATTTTAGTATAGGCTTATAATGAAAAACAATATACCAGAAGACATCATCATGAAGAAATTAAAGTTTAACAGAGCATATTAAAATTTTTAAGTTATACTCCTTTCATGGGACAATTATTTGTTTACTCAATAAATTTTTATAGACTTTGATCAAATGATCAAATTCATCATTAGTCAATGCTATAGCTCCAAGGTATGAAATTCAAGGCTTCTTGTCTATGGCCATAATATAATACCCTGACCATGCCTGATCTCGTCTGAAAGTCAAGGCTTCTGAAATCCAAATATATTTGTTGAAGATGGGTCCACTGATGGTTCTAACAACAAAAATAGCTAGTCTACCTAAAAAAGTAATCAGGGTTGAGAATAACAGAAATAAACATATGGCAATTTTGTGTGTTCTAGCCTGTGTATGACATAGATAGGCAACTTTTTTTTTAGTTGGAGTCTCACTGTGTCGCCCAGGCTGGAATGCAGTGGCATGTATGACCACTCGAGTGTTGAACTGATGGGCTTCGGCAATCCTTCCACCTCAGCCTTCCAAGTAGCTGGAACTACAGCCACGTTACCTTGTCCAGCTAATTTTTTGATTTATTGCAGAGATGAAGTCTCATCAAGTTGCCTAGGCTGGTCTCGAACCCACACGCTCAGGCAATCCTAAAGTGCTGGGATTACAGGCTGAGTCACCAAGCCCTTCCTTGATAGGCAAATTTTAAGTAGTGTCAACATCTAGGTTAGTCAGACACAAAACCCTTCCACCATAACCCAATTTCAATGACCCCAAAAGCATGGTCTTAAAAACTAACAGCAGTGTTTTCTTTATAATTCTAGAACAGCTTTCTACTCTGTTACTGCTGACATTTTATTGATAAAGAGAGAGAGATGGAGTTGGGGGCTCAGCCTCCAAAGAAATTAATTTTGTTGTTGTTGTTGTTAAGAAAAAAAAAAGCACAAACTGTTCATTCTTGCTCAACAAGCACGTGTAATTTGAAGCCTCCTGGTTCTGATCAGATTTCAGACAACCAATAAAGATTCCTGCTCGACAATAAAACACCCAGGGCTGCAATCTGCCAGCAGTCTGCCCTCTGCACAGAGCCCATCTCACTCTTCTAAGGGCAATGCTGTTCATCTCTGCAATCCCTATCTCATTCTGGAATTATGCAGAAAAGCCATCCCACCAAAGCTCAACTATTCCTGGCTTCAGCCTTTTGAGGACCCTATTGCTTTCTCTGACTGGTCAAATGCACCTAGAACAAAAATGTCCAAATAAAGGAAGTGAATCCCTACAAATATGGCAAATGAAACCAAGACCCTCCTTGAGGATATCTGCCTAAATGGAAACTCAGGAAATAAATCTGAAATTCAAATGCTCTAAGTACGGCTCTTAGGGAAATGCCCTTGTAGATAGCACAGAATGTGACCTTCATTGCCACATGGTCCACAGAAAGCTAGGCGGACTGTTCAGGCATTCAAAAACCCCAGACTCTCTGTGTGTGCCCCCTCCCCGCAATACTTTGTTACTATTCCAGAGTGGCTATGTACTGCCTGGGGCTAGCTTGTTTGATCTGCAGCTGCAGAAACAAACAAAGCCATTTAAACCAAATGTAAAAGGTTATGAAGAGGAAGGGAGAGTTAGTGAGGTCTGAGCAAAGAGTGAAATATAGGCTTTCACACCAAAGGAAGGCTTTAAATTGAACATGACTTCAGGAAAAATCAATTTGCCTTTTCCTTTCTTGTCATAATTTATCTGTGCAACATGACTCTTGCCAATTATTGAAGGGTATATTGTGGCATAAGCTCTTGCACATTGAAGCTTATCCTGCAGAGTAATCACATAATGCAGCATCTGTGATGTCACAATTGGTTTCCATGGTGATGAGAAAAAGGAGAAGCAAGGGGAGGGGGGGCGACATCATACTAGCGACATGACAATTGCTTTGGTAGCAGTGGAAATGCTACTTGTAAAACCATCCTTAGCTCCAGGGTCATAGAACTATCACTGAGATTATTGTGCAGTGAGTGATAGGGCAGGTGAGTAGAGAAGGTGAGCCATGTATGAGACAGGTGATATCTTACAAAAGCCATTAAAGAAAACAGCAAAGAATCAACATGCATGTAAGTGCAAGAGTTAAAATAAAATATATGAAGCCAGGAAGCAAACTGAGAAGCTCCATATTTCCTCTAGTCCCCATTACACATCCTGCCTCTTCCTACCTGATCTGCCATCTCGCTGAATGTCCACGTGGTACCATTCCCCATCATTGGCT
Source organism: Carlito syrichta (assembly GCF_000164805.1). NCBI lineage: Eukaryota > Metazoa > Chordata > Mammalia > Primates > Tarsiidae > Carlito > Carlito syrichta. The sequence continues at coordinate 626,489 of NW_007251129.1, read as the reverse complement.
TTCTTCTGAGTGGCTTTCACTTTGATGGTGCCGGAGCCCATGTCAAGCAGCAAGTACAGGTTGCCATCAAGGAGTTCCACGGCAAAGAAGTCTACTTTAGTGTTCTTTTGGCTCCGAGCATCCTTCCTCTCTTGAGGCTTTCCATGAGTGAAGAGGATCAGGCCGTTGGGTTCAGTGGTGCGGAAGTCAAAGGAGATGGAGCCCATGCGTTTCGTGTTCCACTTGGGCAAGCTGATGTAAGCCTCTGGGGTCTCGAAGTTGATGGGGTCTAGTGTGGCCACATTCTCACACTTGAACACAACTTCACCATAGATTTTCATCTTAGTGTCCCCAATCCGGGCCAGGCGAGACAGCTCCAGACGGATGTCATTATTCTTATAAACAACCTGTCAAAAGCCAAACAAAAGTGCCATAGGAATCAATCTTGTAAACAGTATCCATCCATCACTCACTGGGCACCTGGAAAAATGATTCAAGAAGAAACTTCAGGACGTGATAGTCTAAAACAACATGAGAAACATGAGACCCAGGACTCAAAAAAGCGTCTGAAGAAATATCTGATGTGCACACAGCTCTGGAAAAACCTCTATGTTCCTAGTTATTTCTTTTGTCTCTCCTTCTGATCAACTTTCTATATTGTTAGAAAGTTACAAAATATGAGCTTGTGATTTAAAATCAGAAGAGATTGAGTTGCACGCATGCAAATACTTCATACAAAGACATTTACGAGAGCATCCTTAGAACAAGACCAAAAACAATCTTAATAACCATCAATAACAGACAGCCCATCTTTATAAGGGAATATTATGCAGCAAGGTATTCCTTTGGATTTGGACTCTCCAAGTCATACTGTTAAGCAAAATTAGCAAGGAACAGGCTGTGGTATGCATTATACTGTCATGGTGATGAGGATAGCTCCCAACCCACCATGTTATGGGGTGAGGAATAGGGATAGGAGATCTTATATGCATATCTGCTCCTATAAGTGTAAAACATTTTTGGAGTTATAAAACTGTCACTGGGGAGTGAATTTGTGGAATTAATATTCAGGATTGGGAAGAAGACTTACCTATTCACAGTATTGGTTGATTTTTTTTTAACCATGTGAATGTTATCACTTAAAAAGAAGATTGAGTGTTAAGAGTTGGTAGGGACAGATTTTTGCATATTGTATGTACCCTCTGTATAGGGGTAGAATAAGGCAGCCTGAAGCCCTAGTTCAGTCAGTTAGTTGGGGACATTTATTTAGTTGAGAGTGCGATGTTACAGCAAACACTGAGCCAGACACTAATTTGCCTAGTAAGAGATTCCAGCAGGGCTTCTTGCCTTCTTGCCCTACTCTTGGTGGCAGTATACTTCTGCATGGCCATGGTCATTGTCCTGCACAGAGTAGGTGGATGCATGGAGGTGAGGATGCCAGTTAAAAAAACATATTATGACTTTCAGGTATAACCTGCATAAAAGCAGGAATTCATCTTGTTCCTAAAAGTAGAATGCCAAAAATGTTTTACTTGTATCAGAACTGAATTTTGATGTAATGCCCTGGGATGGTTATCAGTACTCTGATCTCTTAGTAATGTCATACCCATAAAACAAAAATAACAGAAAAAAAGATAAAAGAGAAAGGGACTAAGATTTGAGTACTGACTGTACCAACTGCTTTGCTATTTTCTTTTATATTATCTTGTTCAAATTCTAAGTCAGAACCCAGGTTTAGTTTTGAATTCCATATCCACTATTCACAAGCAGTGTGATCTTGGCAAAGTAACTTCTCTGCGTCTGTTTCCTCCTTTGAAAATGGGAATATAGGAATAAACTATTTAGTAATGATAAAATGATTTAAAATATGTAAAGCACTTAGAAGTGGCACATAAAAAGGGGCATAAAAGTCTCAGCCACTTGGAGGAGTAGTTGTTGCATTTATTGCTAATCTTAGTTCATTTTTCCCATAGCCCTGAGAAGGTTTCATTATCACTTCCATTTTCAGCGAAACAACACGGCTTAAGTGCTAAAATAAGTCTTACTTCTCCATTGCTGGGGGATAAAATTAATTGAACAGGTCATTCCAGTGCCTGTCAGGTAATCCCTACCATCCAGTGGTAGAACTATTTCCCTTTTCTCACCCATCACCAGAAGATAATTGATTGGAGCTGTATGCTTTCTATAGTTATTATAAGAATGATACACAACTATGACAAAGCATTGAAAATGCCTCACCTATTATGTAACCTTGACCATGGACCTAACCACAGTCAGCAACACTGAAAATAATGATACTAATATTTGTTGAGCACCTACTACCAAGCACCATGGTAAGAATTTAACATCAACCGTCCCATTAGATCCTGACAACACTCATGTGAGATACCTATAGTCAGCCCATCATTTTACACTGGAAAAACAGACACAAAGATAGTTAAGGAACCAGTCCACAGCCACACAGCTAATAAATGGCAGAGCAGGACTTGAATCTTGGCAGTTCGGTTCCAGAGTCCATGTGCTCAGGACTAGGCCCCACCAGCAGCACCCGTGAGGCTCATCTCTAACATGATAAGGAAGGTCATGCATGCTCAGCTTCCCAATTCAAAAGTTGAATTTCTTTTTTAACTCTCCTGGGCTGACCACATGCAAAGGGAAATACTGCAGGCGCCTTAGGCAATCACTCAAGTGAGTAAACCAGAGAAGAAATAATGAAAGTTTAATGACTGGCAGCTTCTCCTTTCTAACCCTCACTATTACGCCTCAGCAGGTGAGAGCTCTGTGTCATAACCAAGCTTTGGCTTTTTCCACATTCGGGTTAAATGTCTATGACTGGAGCACCTTGTAAAGGTTAATTATTAATGTATAACAATAGCTCATCCCAATGGGACAGACAGAGGCTTGGCTCTATTGAACAATAAACAGAAAGAGAGATCAGGTATCCCTATGGGAGGCCAGGGACAGAAGGGAAAAAAAAGAGCTTTTAAAGGGATATAGGGGCTGTGAAGAAGAACTCTTCTGTGAGAAGGGAACACAGTCGAGATGGGGACAGAAGGTGAACAACCAGAAAAAAGGTCTCTGGAGACAGGACAGGAGAGAATCAAGGCCAGGAACAGGCCAGACAGCGATAACCAGACTTCTCTCAAAGGCCCTGAAATTCCACAGCCCTGAAATTATCTGTCTATTTAAATGAAGTTTCCACTATGGCAAAAAAGGAGGCAACACTATTCTCACTGACAGTTGAGTAACCCTTCTGAGTCCCATTTTATTTATTTCCAAATGTAAGAGCCTCAATACATGTTGTACAGATTATCCCCCCTTTTTCCCCCCAGGGCTATTGTCAAGATCAAATGGGATGTTATACACGGGAGAACATAGAAAATCCTATGGCACACAAACCTAGGAAGAAATAATAGAATATCTTCATCTCCAGCAGTGTTGAGGTGCTACTGGAAACCAATAGGACCCTGAACTGAGGTTCTGTAGTTCTCCTACCAAGAGGAAAGGGTCTTGTACCCCAGTGATGCTGGACAGGTATGCACCATTGCTGGCCTCTGTGCCTCTCTGCCTTTCCCAACTGCTCTGTGCAGATCCACAGCCATGGCCACACAGAAGTATACTGGTGCCCTGAGTAAGAGTGCTGGGACCTGCAGTCAGGAAACCCCACAGGATCCCCTAACAAGACAAATTAGCATCTGGTACAGTGTTCTCTGTAAAGTCAGCCTCTCAACTAAATGAATGTTCCCAACTGACTGGCTGAACTAGGAAGAGATGTGGCATCAAGTGACAGAAAGCAGCCTTGGCTGACAAGTCGCCTCCTCGAGGAGCAATTAGATACAAAATAGAACGGGCTTCCCATGGGGGAAGGTGTCACACAGACTGGGTGGTAGAGACACAGAGTCACAAAGGATGACAAGTTGGTTTTATTACCCCACCCATGGACTTGTAAAGAGTGCTGTTTGGACTTGTAACTCATGCTTAGGAGACCAGAGAGTAAAACAGCTGGGGCAGAGCCTCAGAGTAAAGACAACATCTCTCAGTACAAATATACAAGGCCTGGATATTTCTCCATGATCCTTGGTACAGACACACACAGGAGCATTGCCAGGAATATGGCAAGCTATGAGAACAGGAACAACATAATAAAAATAGTTACCACCTGGTGAAACCCTACCATGCACCAGGCACTTTAAAAGCACTGTTGTATGTCATCCACAAGTGAAACAGGTGGCATTAGCCCCATTTTACAGATGTGAGACTCGGGGGAAATAGGTACTCACCCAAGATCATGTAGCCCATTAAGAGCATAATCAGGACTTGATTCTCTATCTCTCTGACTTCACTGGAGCCAGGATATGCTCCCGGGATGGCAGTGTCTAGGCCCTCCTGTAGCCCATGTCCACAAAAAAGCAGAAATTCCTTAGTGTTGCACAAAAACCATACCCAACTCCAACTTGATATGCATAGTCTTCACCTGTGGTATGATGCCTTTCTAATGGATTTCTGTACTTCTATACAGAGCAACCACCTCAGGTCTTTGCATAGACTTAGGTTTTAGAGCTTCTGTATCTTTGCTCACCAGGTTTCCCATGCTACAGTTCCTTTCTCTTCTCACTAGCCTCTTTAAATGGTGCCCCATTCACCAGGATCCACAGCCAAATCCATTCAGGCTCTTCCTGGCTACTCCATTACTTGCTGGTCCCCATCATTTGATAAATCAGGGTATTAGGATTCTCCAAAGAGACAAAACTCCTTGAATATATGTACATATGAAAGGGAATTTATTAGGGAGGTTTGGCTCACTCTATTACAAGGTGAAGCCCCATGATAGGCCATCTGTATGCTGTGCAATGAGAAAAGGTGGTAGCTGGCTCAGTCTATGTCCAAAAGGTTCAAAACCAGGGAAACTGGTAGCCCTCTGTATGAGGCCAAAGGCTCAAGAGACCCTGGGAGGCCACCAGTGCAAGTCTCAGAGTCTCAAGGCCTGGATATTTGAAGAATCTGGATATCCTAGGGCAGGAGGAGAGAAAGTAAGGCATCCCACCAGGGAAGGAAGAGAGCAGGAAGGAGGAAACTCAGCAAGTGACTTATCCCCTTTCTTTCACCTGCTTTGTTGTAGCTGTGCAGACAGCTGATTGGATGGTGCCCCCTACATTGAGGCAGGACTTCCTCTTCTAGTCCACTGACTCACATGTCAATCTTCTCTAGAAATATCCTCAGGGACATACCCAGAAACAGTACTTCACCAGTCATTTCAGTCTTGTCAAATTGGCTCCTAATATTAACCATCACAATCAGAATCCTTATATTATCTGCAAATGATGATGCTATCTGCCCTATTGACCAAAGTCACTTGTCTTGATTTGAAAAAGAGAGACTATTCTAACCCTACATGATGTACTTTTTACATTAAACTCTTCCTGGTAACTGAATTAGAAGACAGGTCCATGAGAAGGAATTTAAGGGTCAGAGACAGTCCCTCACGCCCTCTCATTGAAGTACTTTTTCTCTCCCTCTTTCATCTTAGACTAGGCCACTTTGTTTTCAACTTATTGAGAACATGTTTCTATGTGTTCTGTTGTAAATGCCACATCCCTATGCATTCCAGTAAGGGAACTAGAAGAAATGAGGAGATGTGGACATGTACCTTGCAGTGCTCAGATGGCTACTTGGCACTCTTTTTCCTGTCAAGGAGTAGGAGGTTTACCACCTGACTTTTCTCTTGTTTCTTCTTCTTTTTTTTTTGAGTTGGAGTCTTATTCTGTCCCCCAGTCTGGAGTGCAGTGGTATGCTCATGGGTACCGCAGCCTTGATCTGCTGAGTTCAGGAGATCCTTCCACCTCAGCCTTCCAAGTAACTACCACGCGTGGCTAATTTTTTGATTTGTAGAGACAAGGTCTTGCCAAGTTTCCCAGGCTGCTCTTGAACCCCTGGACTCAGGCAATCTTCTTGCCTCAGCTCCCAAAGTGTTGGGACTACAGACTTGAGCCACCTCATCTTTAATCTTCTGTGGATCTATAGATCGGACAATTTCAGTAAAACCACCAGGTCAGCATATAAGGCCAAATCATTTCTAGGTTCATGACATGATGACAGCACCATTGCTCTACTCAAGGTCAGTGGAGGATATTTGTAAGGACGCTGGGGACATTCTCTTAATTGTCTAGGCTAGATAAAACAGAATGGTGGAGAAGTCAGTATCAGGGTAACTTGAGTGAAGAGTGTTCACTACTAATCCCAATATAGCTTTTCAAATTTATACCTATGTGTAAAGTAATTTACTCACAACAAGCAAAAAACAAAGACATATTTATCCCCACCCAAACTAATCCTTTGACAATAGATAATAATGAAATGAGGTTTTTCTTTTCAGCTACTAGGATGATACAGCTTCTAGATAAGACTTTTGGGCTAATCTTATTATTGTGTGACATTTTTTTCAGGAAAAAAAATGACTAAGAAGAATTGTGAAAGAATCTTGCTTCTGGGGTCTCCACAAAACCACATATCCTACTGTCTCTGCTCCACTTCCCTGTGTCCCTCAGGCAACTGATGACTCTGGTCTGCTGTGATTTCTCTTTTCTCTAAACTGTCCTTTCCACTCATTTGTCACTTAAAACATTCAACTTCGTTATCTCTGAGTAAGTAAAAGTCTTGTCTTTTCAATAGACTTCAAACACCTCGAGCAAAAAATATACATTACATCTTTTAAAATCAAATCTGAAATAGGTTCTAGCCATGTAAGTACTTACTAAATACTAATATCTTCATTCAGTTAGATGTTGGACTCAATAGTAGCAAAGAGCAGTGGTTAAGATCATGGACATTGGAGTCTCCACTACCAGGGTTTGGGCCCTGCTCACACCCTTACTAACTGTGAGCAAAATATGTAACTTGCCTCAGCCTAGGTGTTTCTACTGTTGAACGTAGATAACAAGTCTTACTTTACAGGACTGTAAAAAATAAATGAGATGGTAACACCGCATATAAAAGCACTTTACAAAGTTTCTGCCCCTTAATAAACACTTAATACCTGGTAGTTATCACTGTTAATTTTGTTCTTTTCTGCAAAAAGCTAGAACTAAATCAAGAGACACCTTAGATTGGTATGGAGTCCTTAGAAAGAGAAGATTCTCTTTGAGGATGACTTCTGAGCCAATTATAAGCTCAAGAGCAGGATTTCAACTAGCAAAAGACTCTGGATTGAGAAGAATAAAATAGAAACCATGCCAAGGATTAGAAATCTTTCTTAATCTCTAATTGTTCCCATCTGTAACTGGTCATAAATCTATGTGATCATTTTCCTTTCACAAATAATTCAACAGGCAAACAAATGTTTAAGTTTAAGCTTAACTTGGAATTCTGGATTTTATATATATATAAACTATATATTTATATAAACTATATAAATAAATTCTGGATTTTGTACATATATAACTAAATTGACTAATGTGACATTTATGAGATGTACATGCACACTAAACACTTGTTCAGACTTAGGCTACATTATCATCAATATCATTTTCTATTATAGGATATGACTAACCAAACTCCAACAGTGAAGTCCAAGTGCAAATGTGGCAGCAGATGGTCCTCTTAGCTTCCAAAGCCAGAAGAACCTAATATTTGGCATGACCAGAGCCACATCTGCATCTCAGTTCTTGCTAAAAGGGGTCAGTAAACTAACTCTGCCTGCAGAGTTCCAGCTGACATCCAACCTGGGCTCCACATCCAACTCTGCCTAGCATGGATGCCACCATTTTCATGCTTCATGTTTGGTAACAGCAGCCAGGATCTGCCAAAGGTAAAAACTAAGCATCAGAAATAGGAAATTAGAACTGAGGTTCATACTTGCGGGGCAGGAGCTAGAAAATGTCTAAATCCTAGAGCTCAAAATAAAGGTCAAACTGATTCCATGTAAAATTGAAGCCAGAAGTAGAATGCTGACAGTTTGTTAAATTTTTAAAAATGCCATGTGACCCAACACTCTATGGGTCAAACAAAATATATCTGCAAGCTGAATTTTACCAAGGGCTGTTATCTCTGATTTGTGGCCACATTTGTAAGAAACTGGCCAAGAAAAGATGAAAGGGACATCAGGCAAGCTGCCATAACAGGAAAGATCCAGGCAAACTGATACTGAACTAGCAAAATCCTCAGTCCCTACCGCTTTGTGAAGAAATCCATTCAGTCATCTGGTCATGCAGGCAGGCCAGCCAGAAAGAGAGAGAGACAGCTGTGGGACAGCTGGTTACCCTGCCCTCATGAATTGCAGAACTATGGATACACATGCAAGACCCTCACTGATAATGCAACTTATTATCACAGATGCTCAAGTTGATGAATTACTTGTGAAAGGAAAATGCTCACACTGGTGTATGCCCAATTACAGATGGGAACAGTAAGAGGTTAAGAAAGATTTTCAACCTTTGGCAAAGATTCAATTTTACTCTTTTCAAGAAAGAGAACATGTTAAGGACCTTTATGCAGCTGTAAAGGCTGATCAGGAACAGGCAGCCATGTATTCATGTATCCCACAGAAAAAATATCCAGCTAGTTAAGTTTCTGGGATACTTAGGATACTATAAAGGCTCAAACTATCACAAGGAGAAGACTTGCCTATTTAGGTTTCATCATCCTTGCGGAGTGTACTAAGCTTCTGATGTTAATAAACAACACCTTGGCATAGACAGATGCAGGAAAAGAAGTAAGACATGAACTTGCAAGTATGAGCCCCAGTGCTCCAAGACAGAACTTGTCAATGAGTGGTTTTAAAAAAGTTTCTGGATGCCATGAATTGATCTTTTCACACACAACAGGATAGCAAACTCTCCCATCCCTTAGAGCCTGGTTGGCAAACGTGTGTCTCCACCCTCCTTTCTTGGCAGATGGTATTCGTCATTGCTTGATGTCATTCTAATCAACTCTCTTTCCCACTGAACCCAGAAGAAGCTTCAGAATTCTCAAAGCAGAGGCTAACCACCCAGCACTGAGAGCTGAAATCGAGGTGAACAGATTCTCCATCTTTTTTGTCCTCTGACACAAAAGCTAGCTTCATATATAAGGAGGGATCAAAAAAACTGAAATTTATTTATAAAAAATTGTATAATCGTATAATTATACTTACATGCTTAAACGTAAGTCACCTTCAAAGTACTCTCCATTTGATGCAATATACCGAATGCTTTTTCCACTACTCAAAACAGTTTTTGAACTCATCAATTTTGATGACTTTTAGTGCTTCTGCTGTTTTTTGTTTCACTTTTTCCACATCAGCAAAATGTTTCCCTTTGAGGACATTTTTCATCCGGGGAAATAAAAAAAAAGTTGTTTGGGGCAAGATTGGGTGAATAGGGAGGATGGGGCATAGGGATCTCATTGTTTTTGGTAAAAAAACTGCTGAACATTCAGCGAGTTGTGGGCAGGAACGCTCGTAAATCACCTGTCATGAAATGGGCAAAAGTGTTGAAAGACTCTCCAAAACAAACAAACAAAAATTCACTGAAGCCAAACACAGCCTTTCACAACAATGCTGGCTGGTACGCTGATGCTGATGAATTCCTAGGATACTTACCTAGTAGGAGAACCCTGTATTACAAGGGACCTACCCTCCATAAAAATAATTTCAGCTTTTTTGGGGAAGAAGTAAGTTGACTAGCTACACTAGAATATTAGAAACAAGCTCTAGACCAAGAAGGATACAAGGAAGTATAAGACATAATCCCTACCATCAACATGCTTAGAGAAAGGTGAAGGATGTGTAAAAGGGGGATATATTTTTGTATCAGAATTAGAGTGAGACATATTTGTTATGCCAATTAAGGTACAAGGACCTATGACTAAAGAATTGACTTAGATTGTATTTCTGCTCTCTCTGCTTTCCAGGAATGGCACTGTTATGATCTTCTAGGCTGTAAGCTTTATACACACAAAACAGAGACTGTGAGTCTCTGCTGTGGTAACTAGTGAAATCCCAGTATTTAGCAATGTGCCTCACATGTAGTAGAGGCTCAATAAATACACATTGTTATTTCTTGCATTTTCTTATTTACTAAACAGACCAAAACTAGTCCCCACTTCCTCATTACCAGCCTTGCTAAAAGTTCTGCAGTTCCTCCAATTAATTAACCGTCCTAGAGATAACCCTCACCTAGATTCTCTATCTGGATAACGACCATTCCTGCATTTTCTTATGTACCAAACAGACCTATGCCTACACTTCCTTTTGTCTTAGACTATGTGCTGAGGGCACCAACCTAACTAGAGTGAAAGTGACATGTCACAAAGCAGAGGAACTAAGATCAGATGAGTAGGTGGTACCTGATTATGAAAAGCTCTAAAAATATGTGCATTATGCAATTGGGGAGAAAAGGTAACCATTAGAGTAGAAAGGAAGCCTTAAGCAGTTGATTACAAAGTACGTTCCTGAATCACTAGGAATCTACTGTCATTTTTATTCTGAGGACTAGAAGTAGCTCCAATTATCTCACTGTTTTCTCTTTAAATAACGTGTCATTCTTAAAACTCTTCAGTGATTCTTTAACAACTTCAGAATTAAATACAAACTTTAAGCATTATATAAAAGACATGACTAGATCTAGTCTATACTTCCTCATTACCAGACTTGCTAAAAGTTCTGCAGTTCCTCCAATTAATTAGCCATCCTAGAGATAAGTCTTACCTAAATTCTCTGTCTGGATAACTACCATTCACCACCTGAGGCACCGTTCATGTATCACCTCCTTTGGAAAGCCTCCACTATTTCTGCCCGCTCCATTCCCACCCACAGCAGATTTCCTCCTCTCAGTGCCCATGTTCTAGAACATGATTCATGTTCTAACTGCTATTATTACATTGTGCTGTAATTGTCTATCTCCCACAGTAGACTTGGAGTTTCTCAAGTGGAGAAAACTATGCCTTTTCTTCCCATGTCTCTCAGTGCTTGACACACAGTAAACATTTATAGGAGGAGGTGGAAGAATGAAAGGAAGAATGGCACGAATTGTCACAAGGGCTACTTCTTGATGCCTCTAAGTCAGAAAAGATTACAGTACAGAAAGAAGCCTCTACATGCATTTTTCCCAGAATTAAGTTATGAGATGAGAAGGTAGAAAGCTAAAATATTACAAACTGTTAAAAGGCATTTGATGAAACCACTGAATATTTAGTTAAGTTTTCCCCAGTGTACATGCTTAGGACATGTGCTTATATTTTTAAGGCAATCTATATTAAAGTTCTGCACCTCAGAGTGGCAGTTGTCATTAGCTTATGTGTCATGGCAGAACACTAACACCCTAACAGAAAAAGTGAAAATCCCAGTCACAAAGTCTCGTAAGATTATCTGAGAAACTGACTTACAAAGTTTAACATCAACACTGCCTCCCACTCTAGAGCATGTTAAGGGGCTTCTGGACACTTTTTACATGTAGCTTGACCTGCCACAGAAAACACATGAATATTTTGAAACCGTACCTTAGAGCCTTTGTTCTCTGTGCCTAGAGTCAAACAGCAAAAAATGAATCTCTTTGGCTATAACTAGCAAATTCCAACTGTTACTGGCAACTCTGAAAGAAGATAGAGGACAATAAGCATGCCAAACAGCTTTTACAGAAAAAGCTTATATGAGAGGCCAGAAGACAGAAGAGTAGGAGAAAAAACTGTCAAAAGACTCAATGAAGCAGAACCTTTAAGAAGTCCAGCACAGTTGGCTGGAAACCACAGCAGCTCATAAGGCAAGTTTTCTAAGCAGCCCAGAAGACAGAAGCAGTAAGTTCAGAATCATGGATAGTAATAGGGAAGTTCAGGAGAACTCTGGGGCCAAGAAGATAAGTTTGCACAGGGGCATCCCCTTATGATGTGAAGCCCACTCATTTATACAAAATGCACGTGGACCAGAGCTGTATGGTTCCTGGTGGCTGAGCAGCCTTCAAAGAAAATCTGCCTGTCAGAAGGAATTACAAACGATTTCTTGCCTGGCCTGCTAAGTGGCTCTGTTTCTAGCCTAATGAAGGCTCTAATCAGATGGCTTTTCAAAGTGGTCCAGAGAGCCCCAGTGCAATCAGCAAAAGAGGTGGGGAAAGAGATAGGTAGAATATATCAGGCTGGCAAGTAGCTGATAATAGAATCATTTCCAACCTGAGCAGAAGGCAGCAAATGAGAGTTGGGTTCAAACTGACAATAATAGAGAATACTGTATTATAGAAGTGCTAGGACTCAAATTATTTTTTTCTGAAAAGGTTTCTTTACCCGTCGTTAACTTCAAAATAGAGTTATGCCACAAAGAGCCCTCCCCCCTTTCTGGGGGTTTCCTCTCAAGGTGATGGTATCTAGTAGCCTGATACACTTGTGACTTTACATTACCCATAGTAACTCTGCAGAGACCTAGATAACCACTAGATGTCCTTATATCATGCAAAACCAACCCAAAATAAACTTTACTACCAGTTACACAAATCACATTTAAAGATAGCTTTTCTAAGCGTTGGATTTTAGATGTCAACTATAATTTCTCTAATGACTCACTCCCTTGCCTTATTTATTTATTATGTTGTGCCCACCTTTGTAGTATTTCAATAGTCTTTTATCATAAGATTATAGGAGGGAAGAGAAAACTATTATGAATTCAATTTCTTTTATATTTCTATAAAAGAAGAGGTAGAAATAATAGAGAAAGAGCCAGAAAGGAATATTGGAAGAAAGGAATGTAGGATATCCAAAGAGGTCCAAAAGTCATTATCACTCATAGGAATCAAATAAGTTTTAATACAAACGGAGAAATTCACAAGCTCAGATTAAATTCAGGTTTTCCATATACCGGGATTTTGAATTCTTAGATTAAATGAAACTAGGCATGATACATAATTTTAATTTCACATGTCAAGTTTGATCAATTAAGGATGGCTATCTAGGACACTAAGTAGGAGAGATTGCTGTGCTATGATCAATGAGCAATGCCTACTGCGGGTGTGAGAACTGGGAAGAGAGGTTCCCATGTATGCATTTGTAGAACTTGGGTTAAACTCCTCGCCCTAAGAATCCCAAATCTGGGATGGCTGTGAGTGGTGGTGATGGTGGCATGAGTAGCAGAAATAGCAATGGCTAACATGAATGAAGAGCTTCCTATGGGTCAGCCATTGCTCTTAGTGTTTCACATGTGATAATTATTTAATCCTAATGTAAAAACTATTCAAACCAACACATAACACTACTTTTGAAAGTAAAATATGGCACCATTAATAATCCTTCTGGACAACAGATGTTACCCAGAACCTTCCCAGGTGACCTAGGGTGGATGACTACCCTATTTGAGCCTCATAACCTGAGGCACGAGAGGCAGCATAAAATACAGTTAACAGTACATATGCTGAAGCCAAACTATCTGGGTTCAAATGCTTGCTCTGCTACTTGTTACTGTGTAACCTGAACAGGTTACTTGAATTCTTTGTACCTCAGTTTCCTCACCTTTGAAGTAGGATAACAATAATATGCGTACACTTCCCTCAAAGGGTTGTTGTGAGGATAAGAAGACGAAGCATATGTACCATGCTTAGAATAACTCCTGGCACATTTTAAATGTTGGTTGCTCTTATCCTCACTTTACAGATAGGGAAACGGTGAGCCAGACATTAAGTAGTGGAGCCAGAATGAAAATGGAGGTAGGCCTGGTTTCAGAGGCTGTGTCCTCAACAATAATTACTATCCTACCTCTGCTACTGAAAATAAACTGAGAGTTTTTGTTTGTTTGCTTGCTTTCTTTTTGGATCCCTTTGACCAAACTTCTCCAGCTAGCTGGATAATAAAAGAAGTCTTCCTAGCTACTCTAGAGGCTGAGGTGGGAGAATCTCTTGAGCCCAAGAGTTTGAGACTCAGCTAAACAACATAGCAAGACCTCTGCCTCCAAATAAATAAATAAATAAATAAATAAATAGCAAAGTTGATCTTTCCTGCCTGTGGCTCAAGCTAGCAGGTTGCTATGAATGAAACTGTTCAGGAATACCTATCAAAGCCTTGAAGATCTCTCCCAAGTCCACGTCCACCTAGTCCAGATGAGAGAGATGTATAAGAGGGGGCGTACCCAGGAGTGTCTGCACCCCAATTTCAACTACTGAAGTTCTTCCCTAATTTAAAAATTTGTGAAGTCTCTAATGTGTCCTTGCATGGGGTGGCCCATTCAAGAGCCCATCCTGTCCCTTGATACCATCTCAGTTTCTCTCAAATAACCAGTTAGATCCTTTGTGACTGTTCTGATGAAACAGAAGTCAAGAGCTATAGCTGGAAACAGAAAAGTCAGCACCAGGCCAGCTGAGCACACCTGATCCCGCAGAACTAGACCATGGTCCATCCACCTTAGCCAGATGGCGGGTACTGGCTGTCACTGATTCCTTGCCCAGAACTCAAACCAGCTCTTCCAGTTACTTATCAGTTCTTCAGTAAGTATTAATTAATGGCTTATTTTCATAATGGGAGCTGGGAGCGTTGCCATACACATCTGTTCAGTAACATGAGACTGACCTAAATTAGACCCTTCCTAACAGCAGCCCTAGGCTGCTTGTAAATGAACCAACAGTTTGGATGTCATTTACTCATGAGGTATGTCTGTAAGCAAACCGTGTTGTTAGAAGATCAAGCACTTTGAGTCTATAGAAGGGGAAAGACATCCGTCTCTATAGTACATTGAATAATGTTCCACAAAATATTATATCCTAATCACTGGAACATATAAGTGTTACTTTATTTGGGAAAAGAGTCTTTGGAAATATGATTAAGTTAAGGATCTTGAGATGAGATTAGCCTGTATTTCTAGGTGGGCTCGAAATGCAATCACTTGTATCATATTTATAGAGGAAGGCAGAGGAAGACTAGACATACGCACAGAAGACGATGTAAGGTTGGAGGCAGACATTAAAGGCCACAAGCCAAGGAAAGCTGGCAGCTACCAGAAGCCAAAGAGTCAAGGAACAGATTCTCCCTATACCCTTCAGAGAAGAGTAGCCCTGCTAACTGGGCTTTAGCCTTGTGAACTTGACTTTAGCCCAGTGAAACTGATTTTGAACTTCTGCCCTCCAGTACTGTAACAAAATAACTTTCTACTGTGTTAAGCTACCAAGTGTGTGATAATTAGTTACAGGAGCCACAGGAAATTCCCCAGCCCCTGCTGGAATCTGACTTACAATTAAAACAAAACAAAACAAAAAAACAGGACAAGGCCTGCCTTCTTTGAGGCTTGCTATACATGGACTGCTTAGGTTTGTGGTAAAAGAACCAAATAAGATTGGAAAATTCTCTAGGTCTATCAACACTAGTCATCCACTTCTAGGATGCATTCAGCCTTTAAAGTTTAAATTTCCCACTAAACTTAACTTCCAGGTTTTTGACCCCATAGCATTTTGAAATATATGCTTATATAGTATACACAAGTTGTTTGATTTTTTTCACACACTATTACTTGAGTTTAACTGAAAGCAATAATTAAACATAAACATTAAACAGAATATAAATTATGTATAGTTTGTTGTGCTAGAGGCTGTCTAACTTTTATGATACAATCGTTTCCCTGAATAACTGAGAATGTTCTGAAAAAAGATAGAAACATATATCTGTATTCATTTGCTGGCCATTTATTGAGCAACTACTATATACAAATGACCATGCTAGGAAATGGGAAGCATGTAAGAAGGAAAAAACCAATGACTTTTCCCTCAGAGAACTTACTCTATTAACATTTATTTAGTTACTCAAACTCTTATTATATATTTATTTAATGTCATTCTCCATGGAAATACAAAGATTAAAAAAGATACTATAAAGAAGTTAAAAGGGGAAACAGTCAGAAAATAAAAATTAGCAATTTGCATGATAAAGGTTTCAAAAAAGATAGTTTCACACTACCATGAAAGCAGGGATGAGCTCCTAATTCAAGCTGTGGGTAAAAGGAAGAGACAGTCAGAAAATGCCTTCCACAGGATAAAGAACTAGGATGAGACTTAACGAAAGAGTGTCATTAGTCAGGTGAAAGAGGAAGGTAAGAGAAATAGCATGGATGAAGAAAAACAGTGGTGAAAAATCTTCTTGGCCTATTCATAGACTTGAGAGTAATCACGATGGCTGAATTATATTGGCATAGTGGGAGTGATGGTGGAGATGGAGGTTAGATAAAACCCCAGAAGACCTCCTACACCCCGCTGATACAGAAGTTTCAACTTGATCCTAAAGGCACTGGGGAACAAACTATGTTCAGAAGAGTGATGAGATCAGGTTGATATTGTATAAGAGATTAACCAGTGACCACACAGGGAATGAACTTTTTAAAAATCTCGAGGAGAAAAGCAGGAAAACAATTTGAAAAGCTATAGCAACATGACATATATAAGACCAAAGGAAAAAAAATACTATGAAAGGAATTATTATTGGCTTGGGGATGATATGTGTGTTGGAGGAAAAAAATGCATGAAGAAAATGAAAAATAGACGACTAAGCTGATAGAATAGCTCATAACAAATCACAGTCTTACGTATAAAGTTGGACACTGAGGACCTAGAGCAGGTATTTAAGCAGAGGAAGAAGAAACAAGTTTTGTGAATAACTATATGGCAACTGTGTATAGGGTATAACCAAAGAATCCATATAAGAGAAGGTAATACTCAGGCCTAGAGCAGTAACATCAATATGGAATAGCAGGGGAAGATTCTAGAAAAGTATCAGAGATAAAGCTGATAGGGCTTGATGACCTGTTGAAGACTCCGGGAATGCTGTTCTGGTCAGGTCTATTGAGGCATCCAGTTCTCCACCTAAGACTGATAATGAAAAATAAACACCAAGTGCAAAGAGCTATGCTAATTGGCTTATATTTAGAATTTACTGAAATTATCATAATTCTTTGAAGTATATCATAATCTCATTTTACAGATGATAAAATTGAGGCTGAGAGAAGTCAAATGGCTTGTCCAAGCTCGCACAGTTTTTAAGTGGCAGAGACAAGATGTAAACTCAAGTTCACCTGACCCCCAATGCACTCTTGAAACTCTGAGGCTGTGTGGATGACCCATGGAGTACTCTAATTACTCTGGAGAAAATAGTCAGAAATAAACTTTATTCAACCACTTGCTGCTATGATTTCTCAGGAAATGGTCCCCATCTAGGAAATCCTATGGTTGCAAACAAAACCTCACAAAAGACTCCTGCATTGCTGCAGATAAAAATCGGCATCACTTCATTTACCAAGTTTCCTTGGAATCTAAATCACCAGCTGGAAAGCATGGTACCATCTCATCAAGCCAAAGTGAAGTCAAGGGGGCAAGAGAATAGGGAAGGAGCCTAGGGAATATATGGCAATTGAGAGCCCCTCTCTATTACCAAAAGTCTAACAGATGTCCTGAGAAGACGTCAAGACTGAAAAATAACCTACGCATTCTAAGCTCTAGCTTCTTGATCTTTAGAATTTATTTTTGGACCGGCATGGAAGTAAGTGCTATCAGGTGTTTCATTAGTGCTTCCTAAGGAGGTGTTTACACTAAAGACAGATGGATAGTAATATGTTTCAGCCTGCAAACAAAGCAAATAGTACATAGTTAAATTTACAGTTCCAGAGTTTTCCAAGGATCTTCCCTGGAACTTTCATAGTACTGACTCCACATCATCACTTTTTTTCCTCCATTTCCAGTGGACTGTTTACTACCCATGCTTTTATCTGAGTTTTCTTTCCTCATAGAGGGAGAAAATCTTTGGCTTACTGCCTGATGTAATGAGCCAGCTGTTCCCTGACCAGCCAGTGTCTTCTGTATCTACAATAATCTGAGGATTGAAGATAGACATAGATTATGACATACTCCTTTTCTAGCCTAATCATGGGTTGCCTTGAAGAAAATACTAATAATATGGTGTATTTCACCTGAAAGATTGACAGCTCTATCCAGGGCTCTCTTGCTTTTTTTCAAATTCTGAATGTGTAAAACAGAAAAAAAAAATTAAGAAAGAATCAGAATAGAGTACCCGTAGATATAGAGCAAAGAGTCAAGGAATCCACTTGAATTCTATTAACTCTAAATCTGCTGCTTATCTTGATACCTAAAATAATAAGCAGAAAGCAGAGAAAGTTGAAAGCAACAGTGGGATAAATCGAGACACTTAGCTTTTATTTATTTATTTACTTATTTATTCTTGGCATCTATCACTGTATTGCACTTTACTATGTGACTAGAGGGTACAATTCCAAGAGAAACCAATAAAAGGAATGTCATTAAACCACTGATGACAGAGGAGAGAATTTTTACCTCCTTGTCTCTGCAGCATTCTAAATACTGTGTTTTAACTTAGGTGCTTCCTAAGGGGAAAAAAAAAACATTTAACTCATGGGTAAATAATTCTAAAATAATGTGACTAATGTCCTATTATTTAAATTTAAATGGGGCTCCATTCTCAGTATATGTAATATCTGTGCAATAGCTGGCATTTCTGTCTGTGACTCCCTCCTCAAGATCCCTTTTTTTTTTTTTCTGGGTTTCCCGACTGTACACTTTCCCAGTAACTCTTCGATGACTCATTTTCTCCTCTCATTTTCAGACTCATTTTCTGTCATCAGCTCCTTTTCCAATTTTCTTAAAGAGAGGCTTTCCCCAAGCATCTGATGAAGACTCTTTCCCTTTTCCACTACTGTCCCTCAGTAATTTCATTCACTCATACATCTTTACTTCTAGGCTGAAACTCTCTAAAGCCTCAGGCCCCAAATATCATTGTCTGCTGAAACAATTCATCTACCTAAAATTAAAATTCTCTTAGGAACCATACAGCTCTCCTGCCTAAAAGAAAACTCGCCAAGTCCTCCTTTCAGCTTCTTTATTTCTGTTAATGGTCATCCAAGCTCAAATTTTTGTGGATCTATCAGATCCTGCTTCCTTCATTGCCCCTAGAGTCATCTGTTGCCAAGTCCATTTGAGTCTGTATCCAATGTTTATCAAATTCATTTCCTCTCCACCATTCCTTCTTGACACTGGCTCTATAAATTATTCATCCAATAAACAACCATGGAGCTTACTAAATGGTAGGACCTGTAAGGTATGACATGATACCTGACCTTAAAGATCTTACATTTTAGCAGAGGTTTTACACATGTAAACATACATATACAGTGATGTTAGAAGAGATATATGTATGGGATGTAGAGGATTCGCAGTGTAGAAATATCCAATTCTGCCCTGGAGAGCTGAAGTACAACATAGCTTCCTAACCAGTCCTAACTGACTCCAGTGTTCCCCTCCTTCCATTTATTTTCAC
Organism: Carlito syrichta; assembly: GCF_000164805.1. NCBI lineage: Eukaryota > Metazoa > Chordata > Mammalia > Primates > Tarsiidae > Carlito > Carlito syrichta. The sequence continues at coordinate 607,241 of NW_007251129.1, read as the reverse complement.
ACTTAGTCTATAATCCATAATTTTATTTTATCTTATTTTATTTTATTTGAGTTGGAGTCTCACTCTGTCACCCAGACTGGAGTGCAGTGGCCGCTCCCGGCCACCGCAGCCTCGACCTGCTGGGCTCCGGCGATCCTTCCGCCTCAGCCTTCCGAGTAGCCGGAATTACAGGCATGCGCCACCACGCCCGGCTGATTTTTTGATTTATTGTAGAGATGAGGTCTCACTGCCCAGGCGGGTCTTTAACCCGTGGGCTCAGGTAATCCACTCACCTCAGCCTCCCAAAGGCGCGGGATTACAGACTGAGCCACCGAGCCCGGCTATATCCATCATTTTCTTAAGCACAATAGCTAATATGAGAGCAGACAGGAGAAGAGGTATGTGAGTAGGAAAGGATCACCAACATAGAATACAACAGAAACAAGAGGCCATGGTGGTAACCCAGAAAAGAATGACAAACATTTGGACTAAGAAAGTGGCAATTGCTGGGCTCGGTGGCTCAGCCTGTAGTCCCGCGCCTTTGGGAGGCTGAGGTGAGTGGATTGCCTGAACCCACGGGTTCTAGACCCGCCTGGGCAGTGAGACTTCATCTCTACAATAAATCAAAAAATCAGCCGGGCATGGTAGCGCACGCCTGTAATTCCAGCTACTTGGAAGGCTGAGGCAGAAGGATCACTGGAGCCCAGCAGGTCGAGGCTGCGGTGGCCGGGAGCGGCCACTGCTCTCCAGTCTTGGCGACAGAGTGAGATTCTAACTCAAAAAAAAAAAAGAAAGTGGCAATGACAAAGATACACTTGAGTCAAGCCAACATGTCTTAGGGACAAATGGGTCTTGGAGGAATGTTTAAGGAAAGAATAATGACTTCCAGGTCTCTAGGATAACCAGGTAGATGTCAACTCACCGTTAAAAAGAATTCAGTAGGAGGAGTGAGAGATGGTGGGGAGGAGGAAAGGAAAGAGAGATGAGTTCACAAATGAGAGTGAGACAGAGGGAAAGAGTAAGGTGAGGGGGGAAGAGCGAGAGAGCGAGAGCGAGAGAGATAGAGAGAGGAGAGAGAAGAGAGAAAAGGAAATATCAAGCCACCCAACAGATCACCAGAACTGAAAATAAGCCAAATTCAACTCCTGAGCAAGTGTGTCAACAAGACCACATTATCCTTGGTTAGAAGAAGACAGCCAGTCCATTTTCCATTTGGAATTAAGATATTTAGATTATATTAAGATTATTACTTTATCCTGCACAGACATTCCTAGACTAGTCATCTGCATATGCTTCTCATAGACAATTAACCCAAATAGAAAGAAACTTCCGCCAAATTATTCTAGAGATACCATGTATGTGTGGCCTTAATCTTTTGTACTCCCTCCAAGCACTTCTTTCCCCCTCTTGACTCTCTTTTCTCTTCCTAGGAAATTGAACTGAAAAGAACTTAGAGCAGAAACTAGGTCCATGTTTAAAGTAGACATTTCGACAAGTGCTCTAACCAGAAGTACTACAAAAATGCCCTACTGTCCTAAAACATGTGCCCCTCAGGAGTTCTAACCAAATTATGAAAAATAGTTCTAGCTAAATTATTAAAATACCGAAATCTACAGGTAACCATGGGAATTTTAAAAAGAGAAAAAAAGCAGCAAAATAATGAATTTAGGTAAGTCTGATGGTGATGATTATTTTGGCAATGATGACAAAAATTGATGATGACAATGATGATGACAGAGGAGGAAAGTGAGATAGAAGAAAAATATGGTGATGATCACAGCACTAACTTATCTTTAAGTCATCTTTAGGTAAATTTCAAAACAATGAGCTGAAACAATAACAAAATAATTTAAAAGCAAAGAGCATCAACCCCATTGATTTGAGATTTAAAAAAACAACTATCCTACATATTCCATAGTTCTTAGGTTATATATTAAATCAACTACAGTAGTGTCTACTGCAAAAAAATTTTTTTAAAAAGAGTACAGAACATAGACTGCCTATTTGTGGGGGCATAGAACTCGAAGAAAAACCTCTGGCAAAGGCTTTTAAACTTTCCCCCTTGGTTTCTAGGACATATAATCTGCTTCTTTTTTTCCTCTTGATCTTATTTAATTTAATTTTTATTTTTTTGATTTGGAGTCTCATTCTATGCCCAGGCTGGAGTGCCATGGCATGATCACAGTTACCACAGCTTCGACTTGTTGGGCTCAGGCAATCCTTCTCCCTCAGTCTTCCAGGTAACTGGAACTACAGGTGTGTACCACCACACCTGGCTAATTATTTATTGTAAAGATAAGGTCTCACCAGGTTACCCAGGCTGGTCTTGAACCCTTGGGTTCAGGCAGTCCTCTTTCCTCCACCTCCCAAAGTGCTGGGATCATAGGCATGAACCACTGTGCCCAACCTGATTTTATTAATGTGAGTTCTCTCCAAAGGCTCAGGCTTGACTTCTCCACTCTTCTTTCCCTGCTCCCTTCCTATTGGAGCTCATCTATATCCCCAGTTCTAACTATTCTCTCTGTGCAGAGGGCTCCTAAATATTTATGCCAGTCTGATTTTTCTCTATGTTTAGACTCATATTTCCAACTAATATCTGAGTGTTTTTCATTTCAATGCCTTTTTATTAGGTCAATACACTTCAAAAGACAAAACCATCAACTTGCCCCCTAACCGGCTCCCTTTCCTGACCTCCTATCTCCTTGACACCATATTCCTTCTCACAGCTGACCCCATTTTACTGCTCTAATTACAGCAAAACTCTTCCAAAAGTTGCCTATGCCTGTTTTCATCAATTCCATACTTACCATTCTCTTCTAAACCCACTTAACATTAGTCTCTCACCCATGTCATACCACTGAAGTGGTCAGCAGCTTCCCAGAACCAAGAATTAATTCTCATTTCCCTTGACCTCTCAGCACTCCCTTTTTCTTGCAATATTTACTTCTTGATATTGTCTAAGATTCTACACTCTCTTGTGTTTCTCTCTACCATTATACCCTCTCTTTTTCAGTTTCATTGGTCAGTTTCTCCTCTAGAAGATCTCCATCTGAGAGCCCCCAAGTTCTATTTTTGACCTATTTCTTTGATGTTGTTGTTGTTGATGATGATGATTTTAGAGTTGTGAGATACTTGTGAGGATTTGCTAAATAAGTAAATTGTGTGCAGGTGAGGTCTGGGTTTTTAGCGAGACCTCTTTCTCCTGGCGGGTAGCCTACTTCTTTATACCAACTGCACTCTAGAAGTACCAGTTCTTTAAATATCATAGATATGTTGTTGATGCACAAATTTGTATCTCTAGATTTTCTCTGATCATCATATCTCCAATAGTTTGTTTTGTTTTGTTTTTGAAGCAGAGTCTCTGTTTCCCAGGCTGGAGTACAGTGGCATGATCCAGCTCACCACAGCCTCTACTTCCTGGGCTCAAGTGATTCTTCTGACTTAGCTTCCCGAATAGCTGGAACCATAGGCACACATCACAATGCCTGGATATTTTCCTTTTCTTTTTGCAGAGATGAGTTTTCCCTTTGTATGAGTTTCACCTAGGCTGGCCTTGAACTCCTAGGTTCAAGCAATTCTCCCACCTTGGCCTCCCAAAGTGCTGGGATTATAGGTGTGAGACACTGTGCCCAGCCTCCAGCTGTCTTTTTGACATCGCCACTCAACAAACTTTTAACCTAAATGAGGCTAAACCAGAAACAGGTATTTCCCCTCCCCCAAGCTCACTCCTCTCAAATATCTCCATTTAGATAATGCTATTAACAATTATCCAAGCTCATAAGATACAAAGGAATCACTAGTGTTGCTGTCGGAGTAGGCTCTAACCCTTCATCTCTTGGTAAAAGATAAAATGTATTTCTTGGCCACCTTGTGGTAGATGGAGCCAGGTGATTACTTCTGGCCAATTAGTTTTGAGTAGAAATGACAAGTGTCATTTTGAAGCCAAACATTTAATTATTCTCAGTGTGAAATCCTTTATATTTTTATTTTCCTTTTTCAATGTCAACCAGTAGTAATGTTCCAGTCATCCCATGTCCTAGAGTAAGGACAATAATAAACAAAGCAAAGTCACCCACCAACACACAATGGATATGATTGTCAATGAAAAATAAACCTCTTTTGTATTAAGCCTCTGAGATTTTGGAGTAGTTTGTTGCCACAGCACAGCCTAGCTTATCTTAACTAATAAATATATCCTCAATTACACACCTCCCAGACTCAGTGTCCAATTAATCCATAAATCCTATTGACTCTATTCCAAAATATATCCCCTACCTGTTCACTTCATACCATGCCCATCACTACAACTCGTAGCCATACTTGCTTGCCTCGATGGTAGCAACAGCCATCTACCTATCTTCTGTCTCCAGTAGTATACACTATGCCCATCCTCCTCAGAACAGTCAGAGGGATTTTTCTAAATTCAGATCAGTCACACCCTTGCTTTTAAAAGTGCCCAGTGGCTTTCATTGTAACCAGGATAAATTCCAAACATCTTACCATGGCTTAAGGACTTTACATAACTTGGCCTTCCTTAGCTTGTTCTTTTTCATATCCCTTGTATTCAACAAACACCTGCTTCTTAGGATCTGCTGGTCCTCTTACTTCATGTCAGGCAAGTATCAGTTCCCGATCAACTCAACTCTGTAAAATGCACTCCATTATCTCCGATTCTCCATCACACTTTTTGTTGTTTGCTTTCCTTATAAGTGTTTATGTCACCATACACAATTTAGACTTTTCTTGCTTTTTGTTTCCACCTACTAAAATGTAAGTTCCTTGAACAGAGGGACTCTTGTTATTACTGTTATTATTCACCGCTGTAGGCTCAGCAGAAAGTCAGGTCCATAGAAGTAAAGTGAACAGGGGAATTCTGCAAACCTTCCCTATATTTCTACTTCCCCAAGCATTGAGGGTTCAGCTGAGACTTCAGAGTCCCTTAGGGTATTTAAATCTTTGGACTGGGGTTCTTTGGTTTTGATTCTTTAGGTCATATATATATTTTACTGACATATACAAAGGTACATCAAAATATACAAATGAAAACATGTGCACTCACATACATTATTAATCTAACAGCTATGGATATTACCAACTGAGTTTCTCAATATGAGGTAGGCTCTTTGTAGCCAGCCCAATATGCTCTTCCTCCCTCTCCCCAACTCCAAATCCTGCTTTCCAGGAGATTCTTCTTCTCCAATATGTGCTCCACCATCACCACAGATGATTCATGACAATTTCCATCTGTGGATAAGACGCTGTCTTGGCAGAGCCCAAGAGCCCCTGACAAGTCCTGATTAAGTCTTTTGTTCCAATAAAGAACTACGAAGTTATTCCAGAGAAATGATACGTTGGGAAATAACAGATTCTGCTGGTGCCAAGAGAATATACTCATCATTCACTTATCTATCCACTCATTAGGCAAATAAATGTGGAAGCCATGCCAGAGAAGAAAAATAAGTTATGCATTCAACAGACATTTATTGAGTGCATACTAAATGCCAGGATCTGTTCCATAGTAGACAAAACAGAAAAAGTCTTACCCTTCGTGGCCTTTAAAATTCAAGAGGATAGGGCCAAATAAAGAAGTGAATTCCTAGTGTGTCGGATAATGGTAAGAGAACTCAAGGGGAGAAACCATGCTGGGATAAGATGGAGGCTTGTTCTTATTTATTTAGGATAGCCAGCAAGACTTATAATATACAGTGACATTTTACAGGGTCATGAAAATGTGTTGATATTTGGAAAAGAGAATTCCAGGCAGACAGACAAAAGTGAGTACAAAAGTCTTGAGAAATCATATGATAGAACGTTCACAGAACATCAAGGAGGTTGGTGTAGCTAGATGAGGGTAACTGAGGAGGGACAGCCTGGAGATGAAGATAGAGAGGGAGCAAGGGTCAGATCCTACAAGGTCTTATAAGAACTTGAGCTCTACTTCTGAGCCAGATGGAAAGCCATTGGAGGGTTTTGAGCAGAGAAGTGTGTTCAAGTATGTTCCTCTTATTGTTTTTAAGAAGAATATGGTGACAGCTAGGAAGCTATAGACTTGGGAGTGAGGAAGAACAGAAGGAGGCAAAAACAGAAGCATGGAGAGCATTTAGAAAGTTGTTGCAGCAGTCTCATGAGAAATGATGGTAGCTTGGACAAGGGTATCCCACTACAGCCCTTTCTCATGCCCAGATCAATTTATGGCTTCTCCTCTATGGTCCTAATGCACCGAGACCATACCTCGTTAGAGCATGTCTCGAACTGTACTAAAGCCCTTTGTTTACTTGTCTGTATCCCTGACCAGAGTTTTAGCTGCCTTTTCACCTTTGCCTTCATACATTAGGCGCAAAAAAAGAAACCAATAAGACTGAAATACATAAAGCATAATAACAAGCCAATTTATGTATGAGCAAATGAAGCAGTACAGTGAAGTTACACTTACGTGTAACTTACACAAATTCAGTTTTCCGTACCCAGGGGGAAAATAAGAGAGAGTGAGAAGATTTTCTATTCATCATCTAATCCTTTTCCTCATTCCAAGTAGACCTGGCCTTTATGTCTCCTGGAATGTGGTATCTCAGCAGAAATGCAAAGAAAAGCCAATGATGCCAACTCTTAGTTATGGAGCTTTCAAGGGTCCTAGACTTTCAGAGTCGTTTAAAATAATTTTCAAGGCTAAATTTGGCTAGAAGAAATTTTTTTTTAACCTCACGTACCAATTTCAGTATATAATCTTTACATAAATTGTGACTTACTATGCCTCCCTCTAGAATCCTCCATAACTCCACACACCTAGGGGCTGCCTGTAATTTGTGCCGAAGATCCATACACCCTGAGTGTCACACCCTGGCTTCCTTCCAAGGTCTTCCAACTCCAAGATAAGTGTGGTAATACAGTCAGGGAAAAGAGACCCCACATAAGATACACTCTATTACTAAAGCTTAAGGAACAGAGGTTTAGGAAGACAACAAGACCCCCAAGAAGAAAAATGGGAATCTGTATTCAATAGATGGCATTATTCAACTCTGAGAACTCTCCAGGAAGTAAACCATCCTAAAAACTATTTACATAAACCTCGCTCCTGTGATTAAGGTGCCTTTCCAAATTTCATCAGGGAATCCAATCTAAGATGTAACTAATATAAAATAAATAGTAAATTTGGAAATTTGAAAATATCATAAATTAGGAAGCAAATCATGACAAAACATTCTGTTGATCCAGAAAGCTTTTTTGTTTTTTGGAATTGGAGTCTCACTCTGTCACCCAGGCAGGATTGCAGTGGCACACTCACAGTCACCCCAGCATTAACCTGCTGGGCTCTGGCGATCCTTCCACCTCAGCCTTCCAAGTAGCTGGAACTACAGGCACGCACTGCCACGCCCAGCTAATTTTTTGATTTATTGTAGAGATGAGGTCTTGCCAAGTTGCCTGGGCTAGTCTTGAGCTCGCAGGCTCAGGCAATTCATTCGCCTCAGCCTCCCAAAGTGCTGGAATTACAGGCTGAGCCACACAGCCCAGCCCAGAAAGAATTCTAAAAGGACACCTGCAAAATGAACTTTTGTCACTCAAAAGGCACTCTTTCCTGACATACAAAATTCTCAACAACTTGACCCCCAGTTACCTTGACCACATATACAGACCCCCTCCTCTCCTACAATACACTCACTGTCACTGAGGCAGTACAATTTGCAGAGTCTCTCTCCACCTATCTGAATCACAACAATCTGCCAAGACCCATTTATCTGTATTTACTTGTTTTCATTTTGTGAAACTGGGTACTCCATAGTGGAACAGGGCAGTTCAGTGTGTTTTTCTGTAGCCTAAATAAAACATCTCTAAAATGGACTGGTACCTCTTACTTTGTGCCCATAACTCAGATGGTGGACAAACGGCTTCAGCAAACCATAAGTTAATCCAGAGGAATGACTGAGTTTCACAGGTATAAAGAAAGGGGAGCTCAGATTATTCATATACTTCTCATTCTCTAGAACAGTGTTGTCTCACAGACATATAAAGGAAGTCACATATGGAATTATAAATTTTCTGGTAGCTATATCTTTAAAAAGCAAAAAAGAAACAGGCAAAGTTAATTTTGATAATATATTCTATTTAACCTAGCATATCTAAAATTTCATCATTTCAACATGCAATCGACATAATAAATTATTTATAAGATGTTTCACTTTTTTGTCATTTTTCTAAGTCTTCAATATCCAGTGTGATTTAACACTTACAACACACTTCCATTCAGACGAGGCACATCTTAAGTGCTCCATAGGCAAAGGTAGCTTGTGGTTACGTTATTGGACAGCAAAGTTCTGGGAGAATTTTCTTTTTTAGTATTTTGATATATTACTAAGCCACTAGTAAATTTTTGTTAGTCTGCAAAAGTCCTCACTTTCGGATTATCTTTGATGAACAGCTAGTGATGAAGTGAAGCATAGTAGCCATGATCATGGGCTCTGAAACCAGACTGGATTTTAACTCCAGTTCTAACCCTGAACTAGCTGCATGGTTTTGGACAAGGTATCTTTGTTTTTTGGTTCCCTTCCCTCCTCCACCCCTGCCCTACTCCCAGTAAGTGTGTAGTATCAATTCCCTAGAGTTAGTATGTGAGGACTAAATAAGTTCATAGAGGCAAGCACTTAGGACACTACAAATGCTCAATTAATGTTGACCAATATTATTAGCTAAAATCGAAGTTCTGAAGCGACAGAGCTGAGGATGAGATCATGGTTGGGGTTACTCCACATGCTAAAGGCAGCAGCCTTACCAAGACCTGAGCTCAAATAACCCAATGACTGTCAAGCCATCACACTTTTGTGCGTGTCTCATTGCCTGTTTTCCTGTTCGCGTTTGTCTGTCTTCCTGTTCCTGCACCAACCATTCAACTGCTGATACATTTTTTTAGGAGGAGTTTGTGAACTTAATTGTCAGACCTCATGACTTTGTGATGCTGATAAGGTGACCCAGTACATGGCTCTGAAGGAGAACAGGACAGAGCAGTAAATAAACAGACATTTGGAACAGAATGCACAGAGTGTGAAAAACTAGTTTTAGATTGTTTTTTAGCAAATGCCACTCAATTCTCGGCACTGGAATGAACCAGCAAAGACATATCAGTCATAGATTGAAGAAAAGAGTATGATATCTGACAATTAAGTTCATAAACTCATCCTAGAAAAAGAGCTACATGCCTCATTGCTGAATATCACTATGGTCACCTTCAGAGTATTCTCCTTGGGAAGCTATGCACTAATGCCAGTACCTAGTCCACAAATCAAAGTAAGTTTGGAAATCTTTTTACTGAAATAGTCATCAGAACTGTCATTGCATTATCTTTGATGTCCTGAATGTCATCAAAATGTCTTTTTTTCAATATTGCTTTATCTTTGGGTAAAGAAAAAAGTTATTGGGGGCCAGATCAGGTGAGTAGGAAGGGTGTTCCAATACAGTTATTTGTTTACTGGGTAAAAACCCCCTCACAGACAGTGCTATGTGAGATGGTGCATTGCCATGATGCAAGAGTTCATTTGGGACCACTTTTTGCATGCACTTTTCTCATGCCAAGATTTTCAGTTAAGATTTTCCTGTTTTTTTATCAAAGTGTTTTTGGTCTGCTATGCTTCTCACAGTGAGCTGATGATTTTGATGATGAATTTTTGCAATGTTTTTATCCGTTCTGTTTATTACTGGCCATCCTGACCTCTCTTCATCAGTGATGCTTTCTCTCCCTCAGGAAAATGTTTAATCCATTTGCACACTGCCATTTTCTTCATGGCATTATCCCCATAAACTTGGACTAACATGTTCCTGATTTCACTTTCACTATTGCCAAATTTAACAGGAAATGTAATGTTTGTTTATTGCTCTAATTCAAGCTTCAATATTCTTGTGATGACAGCTCTAATGTCCATTCCAGAAAAAAAGTTCCAAAATTGCTTTGACGAGTGGGCTAGGCACTGGTGTCAGTGCATAGCTCCCCAAGGGGAGTACTTTGAAGGTGACAGTAGTGATATTCAGCAATAAGGTATGTGGCACTTTTTCTAGGATGAGTTTGTGAACTTAATTGTCAGACCTTGTATGTCCTGATCTTTTACCCAGAGTGATTTCTTATCTCTATTACTAATAAAAGAACACATATGAGATGGGAATGGGAAATTAAGTAGGAAACTTTCTTTTCCCAAAAACATTTTCCTGAAATCAGTCATCTACTTTGGGAGACCTAGTCACTTTCCTTCAGGCTCAAACAGTTAAGAAAATGAACCAAACCCATTCCTCACTGAAAATTCACTACCCAGGAATGACACAGGTCATAAGGAAAGAAAAATACTCCTGTTTCTTCCTCTGCCATTTCAGTCTCCAAGAACAATTTACAAATGAATGACCCAAAGTAACTCACTGATTTTGAAAACTGAAAATATGGGGAGGGTCTTACTATAAAGATTCTGGCAAACCTCACTTCTGATTTCTGCTTATTTCTAATTTTTTTAATCTTTTTTTTTTTTTTTGAATTGCAGTCTCACTCTGTCGCCCAGACTGGAGTGCAGTGGCTGCTCCCGGCCACCGCAGCCTCGACCTGCTGGGCTCCGGCGATCCTTCCGCCTCAGCCTTCCAGGTATTTGCGCCTGTATGGAAAATGATTTTCTAGAACACATTGCAAAACTGGAAGCAAAGTCATTTGTCCAGGACATCTGCACATGGCTTCTGATTCCCCCTCCAGATGAAGATGTGACCTTGCTATGCTACATTTGGGTCAAGAACCAACAGATCCCAAAGTCCAAAACATTCTTTTAAATGGACATGCATAGATTATCACTGTCAATTATTTCAGAATGCGACATAAGCCCCAATTACATAAGATAATGTCGTAGAAAGAACTGAGCTTTCCAGAAAGATTTGGAAGGATTTAACCCCCAAATGGACAGTGTCTCTACCAGTTGCTTGCTGCTATGATGGATTCTGGGTGCCAAGTGATGTTTTAGGAAATACTACATCTGTTCCTTTCCTGTGTGGCCATGATGTTTCTGATAATACTTTTATCTCTGGGTAATTAACTCAGAAATTAAATGATGTGTGCGTGTTCATGGTTTCTTCCTGCCAATCCATAGCCCACTTGAAATACTAGACAAGCTGGTTCAGGAGGTAGACCAGCCATCTCAGGCTGAAACCAAGGCAATGAGGCCCTCAGGGCAGGCTCTTTAGACCAGGGAAAGTCGCTTAATGACATTTGAAAAGGGGAGAGACAGCAAAATTTAAAAATTACAAAAATCAAGTTGGTTGTTCAAGTTGATAAAACAAAACCAGTCCACTTTTCTTTGCTGTAAATCAAGGAAATAATTTAAATGAATTGCTAGACCACATTCACATATAAGCTGGGAGGAAAAGGAGTAGCAGGAAAAAGGGAGTCAAATTCCAGACTCAGAATCCATTGGCAAAAACCAGTCTCTATGTTGGTATTTCAAATGCAGCCAGTCCAGCATTCCATATCACAGTTTCTGCTCAAGAACCTGTCATCTCTTTATGCTTTGCAATCAATGTATGATGCTTTAAAAACAAGATTCAGCCTAAATTTCCAGCCTAACTTCCTACCCTCTCCCCATCCATGCCCCATGTTCTAAATATACTCAAATACTTGTTTACTGAAAATAGCATGAATGTTCCCAATTCTGCACATTTGGCTTAGGCTATTGCTTTTAATGGAATATTCTTTACTTTTCTCTTCTGTGTGGCTAAATTATGGCCAATTGCAAATCCCAGTTCCTTCAAACTTTCTCAAAGCAAAATATGTTGTTCCTTGCTCTTGGTTGACGTGATTTTAAAGAAATTTTTTTAAATGTTGTATCAAATTAAAACACACATTTGGAAAAGTACACGTATGGAAAGTCAAAAGCCCAAATTTTCAGAGTGATAACTGTATGTACTCACCGTCCACACAGCACTAGCACCCAGAAGCCTCTGTCTTATTCCTAATCTCCCCATTCTTCATCAGGGATAACTGACTTCAAACACTGTAAGTTAATTTAGCCTGTTTTAAGTTTTATAGTCTAAAATAGGTACTCTTCTATGTCTGGCTTATTTTATTTGATATTTTGTGAGATTTATCTATGTTGCTGTACATGGTTCATTACCTCTAACTATTGTATAACATTTCATTTTATGAATATAACATTATTTATTTATTCTACTGCTCATGGCCATTTGGGCTACATATTGTCTGGAACTATTTTAAATAGTGTGTTTATGAATGTATTTGTATGCACAGAATGATGTGTATATATACACATTTCTGCTGGCATATTCCTAGGAGTAGAATCAAAGAGGATACTTGTAATCAGCTTTAGTAGATGTTACAATATTTTTCAAAATGCTTGCAACCAATTTTCCCAAAATTCTTATACCAACCTCAGCATATGAGAGTTTCAGGGGTTTCTCATTCTCTCCAAGACTTGATCTTTTCAGTCTTTTTGATGTCGCCATGCTGGAGTATGTAATGGGATTACATATTGTTTTAATTTACAATTACCCCACGACTATGTAGTGAACACCTTTTCATATATTCATTGTTCATTTAGAGATACTGGCTTATGAAGTATCTATTTAACCTCTTAAGATTCTTTTTAAATAGTGTCTTTTAATTGATGTATAAGATGTTAATTGATTTATAATATATATAGATTTTCTGTATCACAGGTTGTTGTGGCTTACATATATTGCAAATATCTTCTGTCACTCTGAAACTTCTTACCTACTTGTGGTGTCCTTTAATATGCTTAATTATAATGTAGTTTCAGTTTTACAGTCCTTTCCTTTATAGTTAGTATTTTTTGTGACCTTTTGGAGAATTTGTGACCATGAAGATATTTATCTGTATTTTTTTCTAGATGATTTATTGTTTTGCATTCTACATTTAGGACTACAATTCACTTAGACTTAGCTTATGTGTATGGTGTTAAGTAGAAGTCAACATTCATTTTTTTCATAAAGATATCCAGTTGACAAACAATGATATATTGAAAGATTACGCTTTCCCCTGTGTCATGCAGGATCACCTTTTATACAATTTAAGTGTGTCCATATGTGCAAGGGCCAGTTTCTGGACTCACTGTTCCATTGTTCTATTTATCTAGTTGAATGCCAATATCTTACTATTTACTTTAAGAATTCTCCTGTGAATCCATTTGGCTAGGAGCTTTCCTTGAAAGGAGGTTTTACTTACAAATTCAACTTCTTTGATAGATTGTCCACTTCTGCTTCTGACAGTTTTCCTTATTGGTCCCCTTTTTTTCCACTTTCCAGAAATCTTAAGGTTCTTAGAACCGCTTAATTCCATTTACCCCATTCTTCACTATTTTGCTATTTTCCCTGTTTGTCATTTTTAAAAATCTACATACACTTGAAATACCATCAGACATGATAATTTTTATACTATCAATAATTACTTAGATTTACACATTTTATTGCTACTCATGTCTTCTTGTACTCCCATGCTTCCACCTGGGACCAGCTTCCTTCTGCTTAAATAACTTCTTTTTAGTATTTCAGAGCAAATATGCTAACAATAAATTATCTTGGTTTTTTTGTTTGTCTTAAAACATATCTCCTTTTAGTTTTTAAAGAATATGTTCACTGATCATAGAAGTCTAACAAGGGGGCGATTATTTTCTTATAGCATTTTGAAGATGTCATTCTCTTATCTCCAGCTTCTATCATTTCTCTTAAGAGGTCAACTGTAAGTCTTATTGGTGATTCTTTCATGGTAATACATCTTTTGCCCTGGTTGCTTTTCAGAGTTTCTTTCTGTGTTTTAGTTTCAGCAGTTGTGCTAAGATGTTCTTTTGCATTTATCCTGCTTGCTCTCCCTGGCAATTCTTAGTTGGTGACTTGATGTCTTTTTTCCATTTTGAAAAATTCTCAGTGAACTCATCTTTAAATATTTTTTCCTCTCTATTCTTTTTTCTAGTCCTCTGACCCCCAATTTTATGAATATTAGCTCTTTCACTGTGTTTTATATGTCTTTTCTTCTCTTTTCATCTTTCTTTTCTCCCCAATCTGTACACTTTCCATATCTGTCTTCTAGACAGTAATCTCTCTTCAGCTGTTGCCTTATTTTCTTAAGCATATGTACTGAGCTCTTAATTTCAAGTGTCTTTCCTTCTAGAATGTTTATTTGGTGCTTTTGCCTATACTCTAGTTCTCAGCCAAAATTCTCTATTCTCTTGTGATATTTATTACCATTATTTTAAAATCTGTTTTTGATAATGCTAGCATAAGCCTTTTCTATAAGTTTGTCTCTAGCATTAGTTTTTTCTCTTAGTTTTTGGTACTCAGATTTATCTCTTGGTATACTTGGCAATAGTTAATTAACTGCCAGATCCTGTGTATTAAAAAAAAATCATTTGAGGCTCTAAATAATCTAATCCTACCAGAAGAAAAATGTTTTTGCTCCTGAAAGACAATTAGAATAATGGTAGATCATCTTTATCCATTCCAAAATTGAATTGATTCAAAGCTGTGTTTCAGTGTTCATGGGAATTTATCTATTTGTGTTAGCTCTTCTAATTCCTAGTTTACACTACACTTGAGGGTCACCAATGGAAACTGAATTTTTTTATTTATCAGGGTTTCCTCCTTGGGTAGATCTGTACTCAATTTTTGTCTCCCCAGCTCCATAAGAATACCGAAAGTTTGGCTTAAGTCCTCAGCCTCTTTGATACACTTTCTGCTTAGCCTCTTGAAAAATGTCTTATGGGGAAAATATATGCTGAGTTTCGGTCCTATCTCTTTTGGTTTTGCTTCTCTTTTCTCAGGATCTTGGCTTCAAGTTCTTTCTACCTTAGTAGATCTCTGATGCCTTCAGATTGATCATTTTTAATGCTTTTTCCTAGGTTTTTCTAGTCAGAATCACTCTGAAGCAATCTTATCCATCATAACCAGAAATCTCCCACAGTATTTTATACATCTTTCTAATATAGCATGTCTAATAGACTCCATCAAATTACTATAATTATTTTCAACCTACTTGCCAATATTTCTCACTGGTCTATGCGCCCCATGAAAGAAGACACCATTCTATATTAATTTTGTATCCCTATGCCTACCATGGTGCTTAACACATAATAGATATTTAATCATGTTGGCTAAACTGAATTGAATTAAAATGGAGACAGATACAATGAAAGTATCACCAAGGAAAAAATGTCTTTCCAGCTTTTTAACACTATTTGAAATAAAATGAAATTGTCTCATAAAAATTACATACTAATAATAGTCCTCAGCCTTTGCTTCAACCTTTCTTTCTATGCACTTGCATTTTTAAAATACCCATTTCATGCTATGATCTTTTTCTGTTTGTTTCTGTGTCTCTAGCTCCACCTTACTCCTTTCAGTCATTAAATACAGGTCACATTGATTATATAAACCCTTATCACAGTTCAAATATTTATAACTGCATAGAATTTTATATATACAGTTGGCCCTCCCTATCAGTGCATTCTGCATCCATGGATTTAAGCAACCACAGATCAAACAATATTTTTAAAAATAATTGCATCTCTACTGAACATGTACAGACATGTTCTTTTCCTAAATACAGTATAACAACTATTTACATAACATTTACATTATATTAACTATTTTAAGTAATCTGGAGATGATTTAAAGTATGCAGGCTATGCATAGTTTATATGCAAATACTACACCATTTTATGTAAAGAACTTGAACATCTGCAGATTTTAGTGTCCAATGAAAGCCCTGGTACCAACTAACCAAGGATATAGAGGGACAACTACATATGATTATGTGTGTGTGTGTGCGTGTGTGTATGTGTGTGTAATCTTAGGTTATAGATTAGACATTCTCAATGTTGCTTTTCAAGTTAAATGTAAAAACCAAAGAGACATAGGGGTCCTTACATTTGGCTATATAATCTCATGTCCTTAAACACTACATTGACTTAACATCTGATGGAAACTAGGCCTCAGATCTGAACCAGGAAAGGAGTTTCTTCTACCTGATCATCATTTGATAGCTAACACTTAGCACAAGACCTCATGTTTAATATGCAGTTATTTGATAAATTAATCAATGAATGTTCAGAAGTTTATTCAAGCCCAATAACCTGATGATCTTAGTTTCATCCTTGTAATACTACTGTTTCAGGTTGTCTTTAAGGCCATGGTAACATCAAACTTCACTTTCTATTCCCAAAGAAGAGAAGCAAGGCTGACAACTCTCTTGATAGAAAAATATCAATGTACCTATTCAGAAAAATGTAGTAGTTTTCTATGCATTGGCATATTGTTGAAATTAATTTATCAAATTGAAATTCATTCATTAATTTAGGGCAGAGGATTTGCCTGTTGAACAGTTGGACCTTCAGGCTAAGCTTCATGACATAGGTTTTTGCTTTTATCATATAACAACCAAAATAAATATTTTGTTTAACGAATGTAGGAAATATAAGAAAAAGACTTCCACACAAAAGGTTCACACCGAAGGCAATGATACAGTAGGTCAACTATATGATCCACAAAGACTATAAGACAAAGTTTTATGACTTACTGTGACCGACTTTATGTTGGCCTGACACAAGTGATAATTCACAATTTTAAACTCTAAAGAAAACAAGAATTTCCTATCTACCCATCAATGTCCCAGTAGAGGGAAGCCTAAAGTGAATAAAGAATGAATATTTTTGAGAATTTGTTTTTTTCTATAATAACAATTACTTATAAAAGTTTTGGTGACTTTATTTTCCATTGATGCAGTAATCAAATGTGTTTTGGGGATTTTGTTGTGTTTTGATTTATCTTCTGAAGGCGAGTATGACCCTGAGATCTTCTCTATATCTTGAAGTTTTTTGAAAGACAGTGTGTATGAGCTATTGAGATTGGGGTAATAAAACTCTAGAAGCATTGGAAGAACTACAGCAGTTGAAAAGACAACAAGTTGTTGCTGATAAAGAAGAGACCAACATCAAGTTGACACCTTAATGGACTGCCTCTCACTGGGGCTTAGTAGAATAAGACATGAGGTAGGCTCTGTGCAATTTATGCATACTTGAAGGCTCTGGATTTTCAGTAGAAATAAGAAACTTGAAATGGAAGACAATTTTAGGCATATGCTTTACAAGGAAAATCTTTTATACACTATAACACTATATTAAATTGATTTATACTCTATTATCTGTTTTGCTTACAGTACCAAAAATTGCCAAAGATCTGAGGAAAGTGAAAAATTTATACACTGCTGGTAAGAGTATAAATCGGTATATCACTTTGGAGAATAATTTGGCCTACCTGGTAAAGTTAGATACATCTAGCTTATGACCCAGCAGGCAACTGCACTTCTAGATATACATATGTCCTAGATAAACTTTGGCACAAATGTAGATAAAAAAAAAAAAAAAAACATACAGGAGTATTCACTATAGCCCTAACTGTAATATTGAAAACTGGAAATAATATAAATGTCTAGCCATGCCAGAAGGGGCAAGAACAGGTGAAATAACAATACGAATGAATGAAATCTACTTGACTCAATACAGATAAGTCTTTAAAATGTTATGTTAAAAAAGTAACCTATCCAAAGATATGTACAGTACACAAATTTTAAACACTCAATATATAGTATATATTTTTGTTTGTTTGTTTGTTTCTTTTTGAGTTGGGGTCTCACTATACCCCAGGCTGGAATACAGTGGCACGCTCACAGCCACCACAGGCTCAGGTGATCCTTTTGCCTCAGCCTCATGCCTGGAACTACAGGCATGCACTACCATGCCTGGCTAATTTTTTTATTTATTGTAGAGATGAGGTCTTGCCATGTTGCTCAGACTGGTCTCGAACCTCTGGACACAGCTTGAGCTGCTGTGCCCAGCCTAGTATATATTACTTAAGGATATAAACACAAACAAGTATATCTTGAAGATATTGTGGATTCGGCTCCAGACCACTGCAATAAAGTGAGTTATACAAATATTTTTGGTATCCCAGAACATATAAAAGTTATGTTTATACTATACTGTAGTCTATTAAGTGTACAATAGCATTACATCTAAAAACACTACGTGCCTTAACTAAAAGATACTTTATTGCTAAAAAATGCTAGTAATCATCTGAGCCTTCAGTGAGTTATAATATTTTTGCTGGTGGAGGGTGTTGCCTCAGTGTTGATAGCTGCTAACAAGTCAGAGTTGTGGTTGCTAAAGGCTGGGGTGGCTTTGACAATTTCTTAAAATAAGACAACAATGAAGTTTGCCACATTGATTGACTCTTCCTTTTACAAAAAAACTTTTCTGTAGCATGTGATGCTGTTTGATAACATTTTACCTACAGTTGAATTTCTTTCTTTCTTTTTTTTTTTTTTTTTTT